>NC_134273.1:1612460-1914621 GCF_031893055.1 Leptodactylus fuscus | reverse complement strand
TCCTCGGCCTGCTGGTCTCCATCCTCTGCGCTATCACACCCACCCCGGAGGTCCCCCCGCCTCAACCTGCTGGTCTCCATCCTCCTCCTTGTCACACCCACCCCGGAGGTCCCCCCGCCTCGGCCTGCTGGTGTCCATCCACCCCCTTGTCACACCCACCCCGGAGGTCCCCCCCGCCTCGGCCTGCTGGTCTCCATCCACCCCCTTGTCACACCCACCCCAGAGGTCCCCCCGCCTCGGCCTGCTGGTCTCCATCCTCTGCGCTATCACGCCCACCCCGGAGGTCCCCCCGCCTCAACCTGCTGGTCTCCATCCTCCTCATTGTGACACCCACCCCGGAGGTCCCCCTGCCTCGGCCTGCTGGTCTCCATCCTCTGCGCTATCACACCCACCCCGGAGGTCCCCCCGCCTCAACCTGCTGGTCTCCATCCTCTGCGCTATCACACCCCACCCCGGAGGTCCCCCCCCGCCTCAACCTGCTGGTCTCCATCCTCCTCATTGTGACACCCACCCCGGAGGTCCCCCTGCCTCGGCCTGCTGGTCTCCATCCTCCTCATTGTGACACCCACCCCGGAGGTCCCCCCGCCTCAGCCTGCTGGTCTCCATCCACCCCCTTGTCACACCCACCCCGGAGGTCCCCCCGCCTCAGCCTGCTGGTCTCCATCCACCCCCTTGTCACACCCACCCCCGGAGGTCCCCCTGCCTCGGCCTGCTGGTCTCCATCCACCCCCTTGTCACACCCACCCCGGAGGTCCCCCGCCTCGGCCTGCTGGTCTCCATCCTCCTCATTGTGACACCCACCATGCAGATGAGACATTTGTAGCGGTCTCCTCTGGACAGTTGTCTTTCTAATTCCCGTATACGCGCCTTTAATGCCTCAAATGTCGTCACTGCCGACTGCTCTGTGATCCTAAGAAAGGGGAAGACAAAAAAAACAAAACAAAAAACCATCAGGGATTAATTCACAACTTTATTGGTAAGTAACTGCAGAGACATAATATATGGGCCGGTACAGTGATGGCCGCTGCTCGTTACACCATATTTAGGGCCACTGCACCACACGTACCACAGCGCCATGTAACACGCCATCATCTGAAGGGGAGAACGTCTAATACAAAAGCCAATCAATAGACGGACTGCGGATCAGGGCGCTAGTTAGCTGGAAAATTAACGCGCTGCTTGCTGCGTCACGCTGCAGGGAGCCGGGACAAATCAATGGCGGGGGTATTGATTTAGTTATTATCACTTCATACGCCGGCAGACATTGTTAAATATCCATTTATTAGCCCGAGAAGAGAAGCCGGAGCCGGGAAGCCTCAGATCAGGGGCCTTCATCTGCCGCTAATCAAAAGAGCGCCGAGACCCCGACACAAGGGGAATGTTCTACACGGCTGTTTCCGCTCACCCCCCGCTGCCTGCAAACTAGGCGAAAATCCTGCGCCCGACGCTCGCCTTATTTGAACATGCCGGGACAAATTGTGGGATCGACTCCTGCTGGGACAGATCACAGGCGGAACGTGGCAGGGGGCCCCTTAACCCCGTGTGTGCCAGGCGGACGAGGGAATCTCAGAGTGTGAGGAGAAAGAATCGGACAACAGCACTGCAAGGGTTAACCCGGGACATCTCTGCCCAAAATCTACAACCTCATATTATATTATACCGGCCCCGACCGTATACCAGCCTGTATATATAATGTCTGAGAGGTAGTCACAGCCCCGCCCCCTGGTACTGACAACCAGCCTGTATATATCATGTCTGAGAGGTAGTCACAGCCCCGCCCCCTGTTACTGACAACCAGCCTGTATATATCATGTCTGAGAGGTAGTCACAGCCCCGCCCCCTGTTACTGACAACCAGCTGTATATATCATGTCTGAGAGGTAGTCACAGCCCCGCCCCTGTTACTGACAACCAGCCTGTATATATCATGTCTGAGAGGTAGTCACAGCCCCGCCTCCTGTTACTGACAACCAGCTGTATATATCATGTCTGAGAGGTAGTCACAGCCCCGCCCCCTGTTACTGACAACCAGCCTGTATATATCATGTCTGAGAGGTAGTCACAGCCCCGCCTCCTGTTACTGACAACCAGCCTGTATATATCATGTCTGAGAGGTAGTCACAGCCCCGCCCCCTGTTACTGACAACCAGCTGTATATATCATGTCTGAGAGGTAGTCACAGCCCCGCCCCCTGTTACTGACAACCAGCTGTATATATCATGTCTGAGAGGTAGTCACAGCCCCGCCTCCTGTTACTGACAACCAGCTGTATATATCATGTCTGAGAGGTAGTCACAGCCCCGCCTCCTGTTACTGACAACCAGCCTGTATATATCATGTCTGAGAGGTAGTCACAGCCCCGCCCCCTGTTACTGACAACCAGCCTGTATATATCATGTCTGAGAGGTAGTCACAGCCCCGCCCCCTGTTACTGACAACCAGCCTGTATATATCATGTCTGAGAGGTAAGTAGTAGTAGTCACAGCCCCGCCCCGTTACTGACAACCAGCTGTATATATCATGTCTGAGAGGTAGTCACAGCCCCGCCTCCTGTTACTGACATCCAGCCTGTATATATCATGTCTGAGAGGTAGTCACAGCCCCGCCCCCTGTTACTGACAACCAGCCTGTATATATCATGTCTGAGAGGTAGTCACAGCCCCGCCCCCTGTTACTGACAACCAGCTGTATATATCATGTCTGAGAGGTAGTCACAGCCCCGCCCCCTGTTACTGACAACCAGCTGTATATATCATGTCTGAGAGGTAGTCACAGCCCCGCCCCCTGTTACTGACAACCAGCCTGTATATATCATGTCTGAGAGGTAGTCACAGCCCCGCCTCCTGTTACTGACAACCAGCTGTATATATCATGTCTGAGAGGTAGTCACAGCCCCGCCTCCTGTTACTGACAACCAGCCTGTATATATCATGTCTGAGAGTTTAGTCACAGCCCCGCCCCGTTACTGACAACCAGCCTGTATATATCATGTCTGAGAGGTAGTCACAGCCCCGCCCCCTGTTACTGACAACCAGCTGTATATATCATGTCTGAGAGGTAGTCACAGCCCCGCCCTCCCTGTTACCTGACAACCAGCCTGTATATACCATGTCTGAGAGGTAGTCACAGCCCCGCCTCCTGTTACTGACAACCAGCTGTATATATCATGTCTGAGAGGTAGTCACAGCCCTGCCCCCTGTTACTGACAACCAGCCTGTATATATCATGTCTGAGAGGTAGTCACAGCCCCGCCTCCTGTTACTGACAACCAGCTGTATATATCATGTCTGAGAGGTAGTCACAGCCCCGCCCCCTGTTACTGACAACCAGCCTGTATATACCATGTCTGAGAGGTAGTCACAGCCCCGCCCCCTGTATATATCATGTCTGAGAGGTAGTCACAGCCCCGCCCCCTGTATATATCATGTCTGAGAGGTAGTCACAGCCCCGCCCCCTGTATATATCATGTCTGAGAGGTAGTCACAGCCCCGCCCCCTGTATATATCATGTCTGAGAGGTAGTCACAGCCCCGCCCCCTGTATATATCATGTCTGAGAGGTAGTCACAGCCCCGCCCCCTGTATATATCATGTCTGAGAGGTAGTCACAGCCCCGCCCCCTGTATATATCATGTCTGAGAGGTAGTCACAGCCCCGCCCCCTGTATATATCATGTCTGAGAGGTTGTCACCGGGGGATGGGGCTGCTGTTTATTTCTCGGCTCCAGTTTCCATGGCACTTATTATTATTATCACATATTCATCACTGCCGCTCCCCGTGGCCCTCCTGTGGCCGCCTCCCACTTGACCCTCCTGGTCCCCGCTAGCCCCGGCCGCCCTCCTCATTTATCATAAGTTTACTTGTAGCCACATCTTCGTTGCTGGGAATTAGATTGAGCAATCTCCTTGTGGTCCCCGAGGGCCGCTCCGAGGCGTCTGGTAATTAAATTATCGGAGAGTTTTCTGCAGTAGAATCTTAATTGACTCTGGATTGTGCTTTGTAAACGGCGTCTGTGGAGAGGACACGCGGCGCCATCCTCAGGACACGGGGGAGCGTCCGCCGCCCTCCCCCCACAATCGCCTCGTCACGATACTCGGCCTCCTGCTGGTTTCCTCTGAGAGGCCGCAGTACTTGAACTCTCACGCTTGCTCTGGGGCTACCATGGTACCGTTACCCCGAAGTCAGGTGACTTACCCCCTGATATACTATAAAGCAGTGGGTGGAGATGGCGACACAGTTCACCATGGTAACTCCAGAGCAAGCACAATACTCCCATAGGACACACGGCCAGGTGGGCACCAGACCATAAATCCCTAGAAACCTTCTCATGGTTGTGGGGTCTCGGAGGTCGGCCCACCACCCCATGTTCAGAGGGGAGTACCTCAGTAATAAGGCCAGTGGTGCTGGGCAGGGTAATGAGCTCATGTGAATAGGGGTCTAGGTGGCAGGTTTGGCAGTGGTCGCCCCTATCAGCCCTACAGGGCGCTGCTGCCTCCTTATCCAAACAACTATTAGTGTTACCCAAACGTCTTCCAGCCCCACGAGAGGCGATGACAACCTTGGCAGCGGAGGCCGGAATATTAGGCAGGAAAACATAAAGCATCTCCTCAGGGCAGGAGTGCGAGCGATCGGCTGGAAAATCCTAAAACCATCCAGAACACCCCACGCACGGCGGCGGCGAAGGGATAGGAGGACGAAGGGCGCAAAACCAAGACAGAAGCGAAAACAACCTGCACAGTGGACGGACCCCAGCGGCATAAGAGCAATGGCTGGGGATAGGTCATGTGACCAGAAAAGGAGTGTAAAGCATGGCGGAGACCCCCAGCAGAAGCCTGAGCCAGGGATCAGACATGAGGAGGGTACTGGATGTGCACTGGAGTCACCAAGCGCCTACTGTGTGAAGGCTCAGACTCAAAGCCGTGATAGGAGCTTCTCCATGCTTTGCACTGCCATTGTTCTCACTGGTTGACGGTTTGTCCGGGAATAACTAGGCCAGAACATGTGAAGATAACGGCAGAGGGTGCAGCCGGTACAGGAGCAGCTGGCACTTGTGATGACACGCAGGGGGCCGGGGCTCCTGTGTCCTGACTCCATAGACTTCATGAGCTCCATCCCAGTCAGTGACATCCAGGCGGCCTTACCACAGCACACCACGGCTGGGGGGGGGGGGGGGGAAGACGCCACAAGCGCTGGGTCTGGGGGGATTATAAAGACTTGCTGAACAGATTTAGAAGCTTCTGGATAATAAAAAGTGTTTACTGAAGAGAAATCCCGAATATTAATCCAGTGTCCAAACCTGTGCAAATAGCAAGATGGGGGCGCTGTAATCCGACTAAGCGGCCATGACACTCGCACGTCTCACAGCCCGCGCCTCTTTATGACATTTTATTATCCCTTTAGTCAACCATTAGCCATGTATTTGTCAGGGGGTCTAGAGATAATACGGGGGTCCCCAATCTAACAACCTCCTCATCAGCCACAAAACTAAGCAATCCCTTTAAATACAGCTGGCCACATTAAAGGGCTCACCTGAGCCAGAGTTTGTTCTCTTCCTCCCAGCTTATTCAATGCAAATCAATGGACATTGGGAGAAAGTTAGTGAGCCTGGGCGGGAGGTGCGAGGGGTCTCGGTGCTGCGGCGGGTGTCACAGGATTCTCACCCCCCCCCCCTTTCTTCCCTTGCACCTGATTAATGATCTTGTCGTGGTGATGGATGACCCACCCCAGCAGATTAGAGTCTCCTGTTCCACCCACCGTCCTCCGCACCCTCCCTTCCCACTTCTGGAGGTCCTCGCTGCGCACCGGCTCTGGAAATATTAGAGAATTATTAAATAAACATTGGGACGTCATGTCTCTTCCTAGAGCTCTCGCAGTCCTTGTCCTGTTTGCTTTAACGCTGACACCAAACAGCTGGAGTGATTCATTGGGAGGCTGGCAGAGACATCTCGTGTCATATATCATGCCGGGAAGAGCCGTTCCCTGCCCTGACGGAGATAAAGTGATCGACCGCGACCGGCTGGAATGAATTTATGACAACACAAAATTGAGGAAAACAAATGGGAGGTGACCTGGTGGGCGAGTCGCCCCGCAACACTTCCCGTGCCCCGCCATCTAGCTTGGCAGCAACAAAATATCAGGGAATTTAGAATTAGGATGCGTGCTCTTGGAGGGGGACTCCGGCCACAATATGGGGGAGCACTAACTAACTTACAGAATTAATAGGTAGATTGCAGAGACCTTGGCTGGTGGCGGGATCAATGGCGAGCGAGTGCTGCACATAAAACGCCTCATTAGTTGTGAGCGCCCCGGCCATGATGTCGGTGCGAGATGCATAATGACTGCGAGTAGATTTTCACAATGAGGTGATCGTTCACCGAGAGAGGAGGCGCGGTGACACCCGTGATAAAGCTCGGCTTATCCAACGCATTTGTTTTGGTAAATGTTAATCGGGAGGCTAAACGCAAAACAATCAATAATGGCGGCCTTAAAAAAAAGGGGGGGGAGGGGGGGGGAAAGAGAAAACAGAAAAGTGAGAGTTATGAAAAATGAAGCTGCTCAGGGCCCGGCCGAAAGAGCTGCGAGCCTCGGCCGCCCTCAGCGCCAAACAAGAAAAATGAAACCAATTTAGCTCCAGATTAAGAAACAGAAACTGGAGATGAATCAATTTAGCCTGCCGGGCCGGGTCGCCATATATCACGGCTCAGCGCCGGAGTAGTTAGCGAGCAGATGGCGCAGCGGCCCCTCCCTCTCGCGCTCTTCTTTTGAATACACATCAGGCTGGAGCTTTGTGATCAATTCATTTCCCTGACACGCGAGTACAGATACACCTGGGGCGATGTGTCCGGCCCGCGCAAACACCCAGGACGCCACTATTTATTACAGGAGAATCCAGTCTACCAAGGATAGTAATAAGAGTCTCTCCCGGGACAGAGGACGGATGACTGGATCATGCTGCCGGGACAGGCCTGATAAATGGGGGAGGGGGGGATGGCAGCGCTCACTGTATATCAAGTGCAGGGACTAGAGATTGGCTCCAGACGGCCTGCACCTCCTATCACTCACCACAGTCCCAGGAACTCTGACCAACGTGGGGCGAGACATAGTGACGATCCTACAGCTGTTAGGTGGACCTGTACGGAGGTCTCTTCCCCTATATGACCAGCATCAACAGCAATGGGGATTGTCTCCGGCTCTGCAGCACATTCACTTTAGGGAGTCTGAATAGCTGGCAGCCATCTTAGATGAGAATAGGGGGGCTGGGAATGAGGGGGATCTACGGCGGGAACTGCAGCTACGAAGAGAAATAAGGGGGCGGCCGCGCTCGTGTCGGGGGATTCATACACTGACAATGAGGTCTAAAAATACACAAGAGAATACGGCAGCGGCATCACTGCAGGGTGGGCACAGCGGGACCCTCATACACAGCGCCCCAATACCTGTGTGCGAGCAGATGACGGAGGAGGACGACTATGTGCAGATGAAGCCTGTCCGGAGTTAACCCTTCAGCTGCACCACTACTCACTTCTCAATGTCGCTGTTCTTGCACGTCTTCTGCATCGTCTCCGGCTTGCTGCTCTCCCCGTTACTCGTTGACGGCATTTCTGTAACAAAAGTAAATCTAAAATGAAGATGGCGTCCGTACAGAAGGGCAGGCGAGCGGAGCCAATACCCAAAGCCCCCCACCCCCACCAGCCTCCGGAATGAGCAGTTTAGGGCCAATTCACATGAGTTTTGTGGCGTCTATTGCAGCTCTCACAATGGCCTATAGTACAATATAACCCCCCCCCAGACTTCTCCCCTTGGTCTTGGTGTTTTACTCCACGTGGAGGGTTCACATTGTGAAAACACGTGCGATAGTCGTGGGGTTGTCTGACGTGATGGTGGCCTCGGGGTCTGGGCGTCCACACTCACCATCATTGCCCCACTTGGAGAACTCTGTGGTTATTCTGGTGCTGGGGGTCCCACCGCTGCCATTACAAGAAGAGAATATTCAGGTTAATATATTATACATCAGGAAGCTGGACAATACAGATGCCCACCATGTCTCCAGCCTGTGGCTCGCTGCTGTCAGGGCCTGCTGGGAGCTGTAGTACCACAGACTGAGCGCACCGCTCTATAGTACCGTCCCCTCCCGTCCTATGGTACCGTCCTCTCTCATCCTATCCTATAGTACCGTCCTCTCCCGTCCCATGGTACCGTCCTCTCCCTTCCTATGGTACTGTCCTATAGTACCGTCCTCTTCCCTCCTATGGTACCGTCCTCTCCCGTCCCATGGTACCGTCCTCTCCCGTCCCATGGTACTGTCCTATAGTACCGTCCTCTCCCGTCCCATGGTACCGTCCTCTTCCTTCCTATGGTACTGTCCTATGGTACCGTCCTCTCCCGTCCTATGGTACCGTCCTCTTCCCTCCTATGGTACCGTCCGCTCCCGTCCCATGGTACCGTCCTCTCCCGTCCCATGGTACTGTCCTATGGTACCGTCCTCTTCCTTCCTATGGTACTGTCCTATGGTACCGTCCTCTCCCGTCCCATGGTACCGTCCTCTCCCGTCCCATGGTACTGTCCTATAGTACCGTCCTCTCCCGTCCCATGGTACCCTCCTCTTCCCTCCTATGGTACCGTCCACTCCCATCCTATCATTTGCTCAGATGGAAGAAGGGCTCTTACTTTAGCACTGCCCCCCGGAGCGCCTCTCGTTCCTTGGCTTCTCCAGGTTCCTCTCCAGTACATGGGATGACGTCGGCTTCTGTGTACCTAAGGGACAGGTTGTGAAGGAAAACCCCTGGTGGAGGGCACAGAGCGCGGGGCAGACTAGACCAGAGGGAAATGTCTCAATGGCTGACAACATGGATGTGGGGTTATGTACTCGTCACCCCTATAAAAGGATACTGTGCTTTGCCGTATTCCAGGGTGTCGTCCCCGTCCACGTCCAGATCGGCGTCGCTGTCGTGCGTTTCTTTGCTGCTACACATTATAAATCCAGATCCTGGAAAACAAAGCAGGAAACCAATGATTATTCCCTGTACCCCCCCAGACCTCGGCCAGTGACTGCAATACACACGATCAGCACATGCACCCACACGGACAAGTATAAGAGCGGCCCCTGCAGGTCAGCAGCACAGGATTAGGTCCTGCACCCCAGAAGGCATACAGAATGGCCAGACTTGCAGAGCCGGCACGTGGGCGCCCCCTACTGACCCGACAGCTGGAGAACTCCACTCAGTCACTGTGCACACATGGGGCTGGCTCTACAATAACGGTGCTCACCCACTAATTTAATTTGTGAACAGATCATAACCGAGATTAATGGGCTCATAAAGCAAAGCACGAGCCGCAGGTGCTGCCCGACAACTGTTCCTGGAAGCCAAGGTGCGGTGGCGACGTGTGGCGGCCCTGCCAGAGTTACACATTTGGTGACAGTTTTAAGCCGCGTCCCTGCGGAGGTTGACCCCTGATTTCCTGCTGTCGCCTCTGTGTGCGCGCCAGTGAAAACGTCGAGCAGCTGTTCAAATATTTGACGTCTGAAACCGCTTGACTCCGCGTCGGTGGCCAAAGCTCGCTTGTATTTTTGTGCAGTTCTGAAGACGAAAAAAAAAACCCACCCAGTATTCGGAGGCCGCGTCTGTAACGGGTCTTGTTGACATTGCGCAGCGCATCGCCCGCCCCGTCACTTCTATTGCCAGGTATAGGAGAGTGTGACGGGCGCTGGAACAGAATGACCTTTGTAAAACTCTGCAATCAGCCGTGTTACATGAGGGATACATGTGTACGGATGATCAGAACGGCGACCTCAACAGCAAAGTCTAAAGGTCAGGAAGAAACGCAAATCAAAGATCCCAACGTCTTACAAGGCGCACAAATGGATAATTGGCTCAGAGATGCGATTGTATTTACGGCCGTCACATCACACGGGAAAACAGCGGGGTCGGTGCGCGCCCATACAGGTAGTCATTAGGCCAATCCCAGGCTCTTAAAGGAGCACTCCTGCAAGGTAATTCTTCAATAGCCAACTCTTACCTACCCCTCAATAGATACAATTCTGCAAGTATTACCCCATTTACTACTTTCTAGCTGACAATTCATGGGATCCGTCTCACCAGCCGGGTCGGGGAATCCCATTATGAGCTGATGGGAATTACAGGTCTCTTTCTGTCCTCTCCAAAAGTGACTGCTTATCTTATAGAGGTGCCAGGAAGACAGGACAGGAACCCTGCAAAAGTGGCACAGGCTCCTATCAGAGAGGGGAATAATGACACTGGCCCCCGGGCAGAGATGGTGCTGGCTCTAGCTGCCCATAGGACGCTGTGCTGCGGCATGATGGGATTGATAGAGACAAGAGGATGAACTGCAAGGAAAGAAGAGCAATATGGAGAAAAGACAAGGCAAGGGTGACAGTCAGGGGAGGTGCAAAGAAGGAGGAGTAACATCCCGAACCCAGAACTTACAGTCACATACACTGGACCGGTTGTCACATTACTGCCTGGCACTCCACAGTCCATCCATCTATAAGTGGTGGGGGTCATCCATAGGGTCCTAATAATATCCTATACCACATCGCCCTCTACATAGCAAAGACTATGTAGAAAGAATAGCGCCTACCGCAGTATAAAGACAGAACACAGAGTGTGCTATATAGTATATATATGTATACACATCACTTGTAAGGTCAGATGAATAGAAGACAAGTTATACAGAGAGCTTATAAGGGTCATCCAGCCTTCACCACGTATCCCAAGGATGGCGGTCCAGGTCTTGTGGCCATATAACATCGGTGTGAATGAGGCCTATCAGCGCCAGCTAGACGTGAGGCGCCCAGGTCTCGGCCCCATTATGTTACTGGGGAGTCAGGAGCAATTTACTGAAAAACAAAGGGTCAGAATTTATGTCAGCGCCAATTAATCTAAAGAAATAAGCAGGGGGAGGGGGCGGCGGCGTCCGGGGCGCGAACACGTTTATCCTGTGACCAGTCCTACACAGTAAATAAATAAAGCCGGACGTTCCCGGCTCGTGACGAGGGACGGATAATAAAGATTGACCCGAGGGCTGGAGGTCGGCACAAACACAGCGCACAACAAAGTTGCGGCCTGTCTCCTCGTCTGATCGCTCTCAGGCACAGGCAATTCGGGAGGCTGCGGTGACTGGCACCTCTATAAACCACCTGACAGTAAGGAGACAAACTCCTCCGATCAATCAGAGCGCACCTATCAGGATCACTTACACCCCGCGCCTCTGACGGGCCAGACTCCGGCGGCCGGGACGCAAATCAACTCTGTTTTGTAACAGAGAACACAGACCCCCCCCCCTCCCGAAAACAATCCCTGATGTGCAGGGACAAAACTACATCCTAGACATTCAGTAACGATCAATGGTGGGAGAGCGGCGTACGGCCACATTCACACTGCAGCGTGAGACGTTCTGACGCAGAAAATACCAAAATCCAACCAAAGCCATTAAATCCCTCACATTTATACGGAGGGGACCACGGAAAGAGCAAGAGAGTGAGCAAAACCCAAAATGTGCTGCTGTGTGTCTGTCTGTCTATATATATACACACATATTGGGGTGGGGGCTCCATGGTCAGCGGGCTCATACACCCAGGGGGACCAGTAAGCGGCCCGGGCACTAGTCACATATCTGCGGCAGCCGGCAGCGCTGACAGGACCGGGATCAGAGGAGTTTAGCAACTTGGGTAATCAAATCCAAAATCTAAAGCAGAAGGGGAAATGTCCGAGGACCTGAGGACTCAACGCCAGGTCTCTGCAAACAGCTGGAAGTCATACACAGGGCCCCGGGCCCCCCAGCAGGCCCCCGCTTAATGACAAGCCCAGAGCTCTCGCCTTTTGAAGGGGAGAAGTAAAAATATGCAAGTGTTGAAATGCTAAATTTCATTAAAGGGGGGAAAAATGCGGCTCTAACCCTAAAGTAGATGTTTTATGACCCTGGCGGCAGAGTGAGACTCCCTGTTAATTTAATCAATTAATCAGCATATTGATGCAAAAGCGGCGCTGGCAGCGAGCCAAGAACGCAACGCTCCACACCTGCAGCCTCGCTGTACAACACCGTAGTGAACACAACAAGTAATCCCACCGCTTCTCCTCAGCTGTTCACTCGTGACCGAGCACAATCCCTGCAGCACCAGAGAAAGCTGCCAACGCCTGGCCCCGGCCCAAACCCTGATACTCTATTAAGAGGGATCAGGAACGTGAACACTGGGGGGCGCCGAGGCAAGAAACAGACATCACATATTATGGGCAAATACACCACTGCCAAATCCTAAGAAGAGACCGGACCCCAGCAGACAACTTACATAGAATTCACCGAAACGTCTCACATGTAAGGCCCAAGTGTCTGCAGGAAAGAAATCACATACTAAGTGGTGAAAGCAGCTACTGGACATACATGACCGAGCTATATCATGTATTATACTCCAGAGCTGCGCTCACTATTCTGCTGGTGCAGTCACTGTGTACATACATTACATTACTTATCCTGTATTATACTCCAGAGCTGCGCTCACTATTCTGCTGGTGCAGTCACTGTGTACATACATTACATTACTTATCCTGTATTATACCCCAGAGCTGCGCTCACTATTCTGCTGGTACAGTCACTGTGTACATACATTACATTACTTATCCTGTATTATACTCCAGAGCTGCACTCACTATTCTGCTGGTCACTGTGTACATACATTACATTACTTATCCTGTATTATACCCCAGAGCTGCGCTCACTATTCTGCTGGTACAGTCACTGTGTACATACATTACATTACTTATCCTGTATTATACTCCAGAGCTGCGCTCACTATTCTGCTGGTACAGTCACTGTGTACATACATTACATTACTTATCCTGTATTATACTCCAGAGCTGCACTCACTATTCTGCTGGTCACTGTGTACATACATTACATTACTTATCCTGTATTATACCCCAGAGCTGCGCTCACTATTCTGCTGGTACAGTCACTGTGTACATACATTACATTACTTATCCTGTATTATACTCCAGAGCTGCGCTCACTATTCTGCTGGTCACTGTGTACATACATTACATTACTTCTCCTGTATTATACTTCAGAGCTGCGCTCGCTGCTTTAGATCAGGGTCTGTACAAGAGGATAGATAAGCATTAGTGGTGTCGGAGCACATGTTAGGAGTTGTCGGTGTAGCGTGTTTCTAGCGGTACACTGGTGGTTTCCAGTCTTGTCTACACTATATATCTGTATACCTGGGGACCCCACATGGGCGGCTGCGTGGGGTCTGTGCGGGGCCTTCTGCTGTGTTACTATCAGGGTGGTGCTTTGTGCTGCCTGGTTCACAGGGCTGCAGATACTTTCCATTACACCGGGCAGTCCTTAGGGAAATTCTCTTCCCTCGCAGCTCGTGTTCCAGACCCGTCACCGCTGGCAGCTTTTATACACATTTCCAGCTCTTTAATTAAAAGTCACAGAGCTGCACGGCCAATCGGCCCGGAGATGGGAGGATAACAACCTGCCAGGCGTATTTAGGAATGAGGAGAGCGGCGATTACCGGGGAGAGGCTGAGAAATTAACCAGGAGGATGCCGGGCAGCGCCATGTGATCAGTAATTACTCATCTCCTGCAATCTATACAGAGGATCACACGCACATCATCCCTATGGAGCGAGACATTCAGCTACACTGACACTGATCATCTCCAGCCCGTGCAGAGACTCCTGCGCTGATCCCTGCTCACTGGTGAGGTTATGGGGTGCAGGGCGGCCACCACTATTATGATAGAGAGGTTCTCCAAAATTCTGGACTAACAGGGTTGTCCAGGATAACAAAATTCCTTGCAAGCAGAAGGAGAGTGTAACAATAAAAATCCATCCATATATACCTGCAGTAGGCCGGCCATCGCAAGCGCTGCTCTGAGTATACGGGGTGACCGGCCATCGCCAGCACTGCTCTGAGTATACGGGGTGATCGGCCATCGCCAGCACTGCTCTGAGTATACGGAGTGATCGGCCATCGCCAGCACTGCTCTGAGTATACGGGGTGATCGGCCATCGCCAGCACTGCTCTGAGTATACGGGGTGATCGGCTATCACCAGCACTGCTCTGAGTATACGGAGTGATCGGCCATCGCCAGCACTGCTGAGTA
Source organism: Leptodactylus fuscus (assembly GCF_031893055.1). Lineage (NCBI taxonomy): Eukaryota > Metazoa > Chordata > Amphibia > Anura > Leptodactylidae > Leptodactylus > Leptodactylus fuscus. The sequence goes on along the minus strand of NC_134273.1, from coordinate 1,900,497 downwards.
TACGGAGTGATCGGCCATCACCAGCACTGCTCTGAGTATACGGAGTGATTGTCCATCGCCAGCACTGCTCTGAGTATACGGAGCGACCGGCCATCGCGAGCACTGCTGAGTATACGGAGTGATCGGCCATCACCAGCACTGCTCTGAGTATACGGAGTGACCGGCCATCACCAGCACTGCTCTGAGTATACGGAGCGACCGGCCATCGCGAGCACTGCTGAGTATACGGAGTGATCGGCCATCACCAGCACTGCTCTGAGTATACGGAGCGACCGGCCATCGCGAGCACTGCTGAGTATACGGAGTGATCGGCCATCGCCAGCACTGCTCTGAGTATACGGAGTGACCGGCCATCACCAGCACTGCTCTGAGTATACGGAGAGGACGGCCATCGCGAGCACTGCTGAGTATACGGAGTGATCGGCCATCGCCAGCACTGCTCTGAGTATACGGAGCGGCCGGCCATCGCCAGCACTGCTCTGAGTATACGGAGAGGACGGCCATCGCGAGCACTGCTGAGTATACGGAGCGGCCGGCCATCGCCAGCACTGCTCTGAGTATACGGAGCGGCCGGCCATCGCCAGCACTGCTCTGAGTATACGGAGAGGACGGCCATCGCGAGCACTGCTGAGTATACGGAGTGATCGGCCATCGCCAGCACTGCTCTGAGTATACGGAGTGACCGGCCATCGCCAGCACTGCTCTGAGTATACGGAGAGGACGGCCATCGCCAGCACTGCTCTGAGTATACGGAGCGACCGGCCATCACCAGCACTGCTCTGAGTATACGGAGCGACCAGCCATCACCAGCACTGCTCTGAGTATACGGAGTGACCGGCCATCGCCAGCACTGCTCTGAGTATACGGAGCGACCGGCCATCACCAGCACTGCTCTGAGTATACGGAGCGACCAGCCATCGCGAGCACTGCTCTGAGTATACGGAGCGACCGGCCATCGCGAGCACTGCTCTGAGTATACGGAGCGACCGGCCATCGCGAGCACTGCTCTGAGTATACGGAGTGATCGGCCATCACCAGCACTGCTCTGAGTATACGGAGCGACCAGCCATCGCCAGCACTGCTCTGAGTATACGGAGTGATCGGCCATCACCAGCACTGCTCTGAGTATACGGAGCGGCTACCTCCGTGACATCACATTGACAGGACCGCATCAACCAAACAATACAGAGTGGGATATACAGCTGTGACATTATATCAGCCCCATCATGACATCACTGAAGCAGCTGCTCTGTATACACACAGAATGATGGAGACGGCCATCCTAGCACAGGACTGGGAGGCGCAGACAAGTATGAATGGATTTTATGTCATGGCCGCCTCGCCATACACAACTCACTTTATGACCCTGAGCAACTTCATCTTCACCAAAAGAACCTGGAGAGCATGTTGTACACCGCAGGGTTTCAGACACTTTGTGCACCTTTGGCGACAAGGCTCTTGGCTTAGCAGGAGAGGGGTGTGGCTGAAGGTGCAGCAGGGGGTACCGATCAGTCCTGTGATGGGCTTGGCACCTCCGCAGACCGCCGGGTTACCCATCACCCTATCAGCAGGGGCCATTACACACATATTTCTGATGTGGTTTGTCTACAACTCACCACAGGACCCGACACCCCCAGCTACAGCGAGGTGCAGGTTTTTGGGAAGGAGACACTTCTGGATCTTGACATCCCCCCCCCCCAGCCCCTTTAATTAAAGTGAAATTTTGAAGCGACTTTCCAAATGAAGCAATTCCAGGATCCACTTTTATTTCCCCAAATTAGCGCTTGGCCGGCAGTGACTCTGGGAGGCGGATGATGAGTGAGAGGAGCTGGCTGCCAAGTCGTGGCACGTACATCTCATGGTAACCTGCGTCTGATCAGTTGTGACACGGCTTCCTCTACAGATGGAGCGACCTGCGGTGCATTTTCGGTGTCAGGGTAGATTAAGCTTTGTGTCCGCTTACCGGCATAACCTGGAACTAGTTGTGTAGATGAAGGAAGAGGTCACAGGACGACTGCTGCTGCCTCCTCCACTATTCCAGGGAGCGCGTGGAGAACCCCAGAATGTATCACACCCCTGATAGGGGGCGCCACTGACGAGGCTTGCTGCTGGGCTCCATGTCTTACTAGAATGTGACTGGACAGCTTCCTGAAGCCGGCGTTATCACTCCCTCTAACCACTCTTGGCAGGCAATCTGATTTCCCCTGAAAAGGTCATCGCCATTTAAACTGCCTTTCAATCACATTAAGCACGCTGCTGCTCGTGCTCAGAGGCAGGAGGATGCCGTCAGATCAATAGACTGACATACTGCTCAATCTGGGCTCATGCACCCAATGCTGCTGCCGACAACTTCCAAATAGGACTTATTATGTCCGTCCTGTAACTCATACACAAGGTAGTACGCATAGGGCAGCGACGACAGCGGGGGTCACACAGCACGGAGCCATGACTCTGTATGAAAGAGGACAAAGCAAAGCAAACTTCTGTAAGCCAGGGATCTGGAGAACCGCTCCCAAAGCACAGACAGCAGCCTATACAATAAGCTCTTGTCAGTCAGGCCCTATTTAACTCTGCAAGCAACAAAGAGTTAAAAGAGAACGCTTGTCAGCTGAAGCCTCACGGACATGACAGCTCGGCTCCCGTGTGTACCTGCCTGCTGTGACAGCGCCTCGCGCCCCGCCGCTCAGGCCTCTGTGTGTTCTCTGCATTGATCCGCATGTTAGACGTAGCTCGGGATTCTTCTCTTCTGGCCGCGTTAAGCCGTTTAAGAGCTAACAAGCGCCTCCGTGTGATACCATCGGCTTCAGATCCATTCTGCTGCTTCTCTCTCCAGTAGAAACAACAAACCGAGCGCTTAACTCAAAGGCTGCGCTCCGTCATCAATCAGGACATGATCGTCTATTGTGGTACATGGGGAGGTGAGGTGCGATGTGCTGCAGAGACCTGACAAATAGCTTGTTTACGGCGAGCAGCTCACACCGCTGCGCCATTCACTCAAGAAGAAAGATGTTCTGTCACTGACACAATAACAAAACCTGAATTCCTGCAAATAAAACATCAACAGATGAAGGAAACCGGTAATCCAGCAGCGCAACGCGGCGTCACAACAAACCGAACATCTGGAGTCCTCCAAACACACCAAGATGGAAGAACACCTACAAGAAACAAGCAGTCCCTGCCAGGGTGTCCCCACGTCTCCATGTACACAACCTTCACTTGTGGCAGCCATCATCAAGAAGAGGGATACAGCAGAAAACATGGCCGCTTGTCCTCAAACACTGCCTTTATTTTACTGCCATCTGCTATACGGAGAGAAACATCAGAACTGACACAGGACTGTATGAGGGATAGTCTGATGTGCACAAGCCCACCCTGTACCCGGACCTGTAACTAGTGAGCACCATCTATAACATACAGTCTGATGTGTACAAGCCCACCCTGTACCCGGGACCTGTAACTAGTGAGCACCATCTATAACATACAGTCTGATGTGTACAAGCCCACCCTGTACCCGGGACCTGTAACTAGTGAGCACCATCTATAACATACAGTCTGACGTGCACAAGCCCACCCTGTACCCGGACCTGTAACTAGTGAGCACCATCTATAACATACAGTCTGATGTGTACAAGCCCACCCTGTACCCGGACCTGTAACTAGTGAGCACCATCTATAACATACAGTCTGACGTGCACAAGCCCACCCTGTACCCGGACCTGTAACTAGTGAGCACCATCTATAACATACAGTCTGATGTGCACAAGCCCACCCTGTACCCGGGACCTGTAACTAGTGAGCACCATCTATAACATACAGTCTGATGTGCACAAGCCCACCCTGTACCCGGACCTGTAACTAGTGAGCACCATCTATAACATACAGTCTGATGTGTACAAGCCCACCCTGTACCCGGGACCTGTAACTAGTGAGCACCATCTATAACATACAGTCTGATGTGTACAAGCCCACCCTGTACCCGGACCTGTAACTAGTGAGCACCATCTATAACATACAGTCTGACGTGCACAAGCCCACCCTGTACCCGGACCTGTAACTAGTGAGCACCATCTATAACATACAGTCTGATGTGTACAAGCCCACCCTGTACCCGGACCTGTAACTAGTGAGCACCATCTATAACATACAGTCTGATGTGCACAAGCCCACCCTGTACCCGGGACCTGTAACTAGTGAGCACCATCTATAAACATACAGTCTGATGTGTACAAGCCCACCCTGTACCCGGACCTGTAACTAGTGAGCACCATCTATAACATACAGTCTGATGTGTACAAGCCCACCCTGTACCCGGGACCTGTAACTAGTGAGCACCATCTATAACATACAGTCTGATGTGTACAAGCCCACCCTGTACCCGGACCTGTAACTAGTGAGCACCATCTATAACATACAGTCTGACGTGCACAAGCCCACCCTGTACCCGGACCTGTAACTAGTGAGCACCATCTATAACATACAGTCTGATGTGTACAAGCCCACCCTGTACCCGGACCTGTAACTAGTGAGCACCATCTATAACATACAGTCTGATGTGTACAAGCCCACCCTGTACCCGGGACCTGTAACTAGTGAGCACCATCTATAACATACAGTCTGATGTGCACAAGCCCACCCTGTACCCGGACCTGTAACTAGTGAGCACCATCTATAACATACAGTCTGATGTGTACAAGCCCACCCTGTACCCGGACCTGTAACTAGTGAGCACCATCTATAACATACAGTCTGATGTGCACAAGCCCACCCTGTACCCGGGACCTGTAACTAGTGAGCACCATCTATAACATACAGTCTGATGTGCACAAGCCCACCCTGTACCCGGGACCTGTAACTAGTGAGCACCATCTATAACATACAGTCTGATGTGTACAAGCCCACCCTGTACCCGGGACCTGTAACTAGTGAGCACCATCTATAACATACAGTCTGATGTGCACAAGCCCACCCTGTACCCCGGACCTGTAACTAGTGAGCACCATCTATAACATACAGTCTGATGTGTACAAGCCCACCCTGTACCCGGACCTGTAACTAGTGAGCACCATCTATAACATACAGTCTGATGTGCACAAGCCCACCCTGTACCCCGGACCTGTAACTAGTGAGCACCATCTATAACATACAGTCTGATGTGTACAAGCCCACCCTGTACCCGGACCTGTAACTAGTGAGCACCATCTATAACATACAGTCTGATGTGCACAAGCCCACCCTGTACCCGGGCCCTGTAACTAGTGAGCACCATCTATAACATACAGTCTGATGTGTACAAGCCCACCCTGTACCCCGGACCTGTAACTAGTGAGCACCATCTATAACATACAGTCTGATGTGTACAAGCCCACCCTGTACCCGGACCTGTAACTAGTGAGCACCATCTATAACATACAGTCTGATGTGCACAAGCCCACCCTGTACCCCGGACCTGTAACTAGTGAGCACCATCTATAACATACAGTCTGATGTGCACAAGCCCACCCTGTACCCCGGACCTGTAACTAGTGAGCACCATCTATAACATACAGTCTGATGTGCACAAGCCCACCCTGTACCCGGGCCCTGTAACTAGTGAGCACCATCTATAACATACAGTCTGATGTGTACAAGCCCACCCTGTACCCGGACCTGTAACTAGTGAGCACCATCTATAACATACAGTCTGATGTGCACAAGCCCACCCTGTACCCGGACCTGTAACTAGTGAGCACCATCTATAACATACAGTCTGATGTGCACAAGCCCACCCTGTACCCGGGCCCTGTAACTAGTGAGCACCATCTATAACATACAGTCTGATGTGCACAAGCCCACCCTGTACCCGGGCCCTGTAACTAGTGAGCACCATCTATAACATACAGTCTGATGTGCACAAGCCCACCCTGTACCCCGGACCTGTAGCACCTAGAATAAAAAGAGAGACAAACATCTTCCAGACTGCGTCAGGCCAATGGAGCTCAGGCCGTGTTCACATCTTGTTAGCAGGTCATGTTTTGTCCATATCATGACAAGCCCTCAGTCAGTGTATACGTGTAATTTATTGACAGGGCTCCATCTGACGGCTTATGTAAGGGAATAGATTTTGCAGCCTATAATTCAGCACTATGTCAGCCATACAAGGATATAGACTTGTAAATGTGCAGGATTTCACTAGATCAGGTGAATGGATTTCTCCATGAACCTCCATCTTCCTGTGTGCACTGACACAAGGGTCCTCCATGGCCTTACGTCTGCTCAGCACCAGGGGGTGGAACTATATTACTTTACCTACCACGAAAGCCTCCTTCTAAGAGAGTGGTGGCCCGGATCCTCTTCTGCCCGCACCACTCATACTCTTCAAACCGATGGCCATTCTCATTCTCGATGTCTACAGAGTCGTCTTCATTCATGCAATTCTCTCTCTGTCAGGGGAGAAAGAACATGACTAGTAAGAAAAGGGGAACACGAGCATTACAATAAAATCAGATCTAGAGCTGGAAAAAGAGCGGCTGACTAGAGAAGCTGAACTACAGGTAACAGGAGGAGCAGAGGCCGAGTGTAAGGAAGCAGAGGTGATAGACAGGGAGGTGACAGAAGATAGCGGGGGATGGGAAGGCCTCCCCTGTTCCTCTACCTTAGCCAGACACAGTTCCACATGTCTACTCATCTCCTCCTCGGATCCAGACAATGGCCGACTGCAGAGCGGACATACCTGTCCCTCATCTTGCTTTCGTCGTTTCATCTTTCCAATCCGGGCTAGTAAAGCAGAAAACAAAAAGAAGAAGAAAAAAAAAAGGTTAGTGACGGTGACAGCAATGTCTGGAGGTTGTACCTGACAGTCACTAGTAACGCTGACGGCCCCCAAAGAAGGGACTGCACTGTGGTGCTGCATGTGAAGAAGGCCGAGCAGTGGCCGCCATGCTGAAGGGTGTCACTGGGAGTCTGGCAGTGGTCACTCAGAAGGAACATACGTGTTACCAACTGAACCTCCACTGAAGAGGCATGACCCCCCCCCCCTCAGGAGAAAAGAGGATGAGAAAGATGGTGCAGATACAAATGTACATGTCACCAGCACAGCGCACCTTATATCTGCACTGTCTGAACACTGCTGCAGCTTCTCAAGGAGGGAAAAAAGAATCCCATGAGAAACCGCCAAAGGTCCTCACTAATAATTCTACGGAAAAAAATAAGATGGGGGGGGGGGGTCCCCCCGAGGCTTGGAATGGCCGTATGGGAGCTGCTTGCTGGGCCAGGCGAGTGAGAGTGCAGGGCGACTAATTGATCCGGAGAGGCGCAATCATTCCCAATTAGCCGGAACCCCTCCGTCCTGATCTCCTGTCGTCTTCCAACATTTCCCACTAATCAAAAGTGAAGATTCCCGAGTCGTCCGCTTTGCCGGAGTTGGGATGAGAGAAGGTGAAGTAGCGGGAGGGGCTCCGTATGAAATAGACGCGCTGATCTTTTGTTATTATTCAGCCCTCATGGCCGCAGGTGAAGAGTTGAGCCATCATAATGGGAACATTACTCCGGAAAGGTCTTAACATCATTAAGGTCTAAACTTCAGGGTGTAACACTGCGCCCCCGCTTTTACTACAAGGAGAAGAAAGCAATTAGAACACGGACTGAAAGGTCAACACGTTTCTCGCCTCATCCTCTTGGCGGCAGCGATGGATTATTGCCAATGTTTTACAGACTGACAAAAGCACGGACAAGCTGCTGAACATGGCACAAAGAGGGCTGGACTCCAGGGGGCGCTCTGTTCCTTCTCCACTATGGCAGCCGGAGGTGAACGACCTACTCTGAGGGGACTCTAGGACGTGGACTTCTGTCCTTGAATGTCTCACCCCTGCAGTGGTCATGTGGTACAATGTAGGGGTCCCATAACCCTATACACAGGCGGCACGTGGCCACCGCTTACAGATTGGATACAGAGAACAGCACAGGATTCGTCACATGCAGCACCTCAACCAGTCCCTGCCATGCTGACAGGCTCCATGCAGTATATAACAGTCACACTGGCTTTTTAGGGTATGTTCACACAGAGTTATTTGGCAGCAGATTTTGGCACGGAATCCGCCTCAAAATCCGCTGCCAAAAATGGCTCCCATAGACTTCAATGGGCGTGGCTCGCTTCTCTTCTCTGCGAGGTGTCCTATCCTGCCGCGGATTCCGTGGCTGACTGTGGCGTCCGCTGCGTGAGACTCGCTCCTCACTAGGCCCATTCATTTGGGTGGAATGACAATGCGCTGCATGTGTGAACGTACCCTTACATGGCGCAGGGCAATCCCATCATACAGCAACAGAGATGGGGCCACCTGAATACACATTATGTGACAGAGAAACCTTATATACAGGGAATATAGCGTAACACTGCACAGACCAGGAACAGCAAGTGGAATAATGCAGTATACAGGGATTAGGTCATATATGTGCAGTGCTTGAACCAGTCATCATATCTATAGGTGCAGGGAATAGGGTCAGAGAAGTGAGTATATATATATATATACCTGGGTATATATGTGTGCAGGGAATACAGCAATGTGTGAGAGGAGAAGAGCAGTGTACATATATACAGAGATATCAAGAGATTACATCAGTAATATACATTTCTGTGCAGTGGTTAAATCAGATACATCTAGAGAAGCAGAGATACATAAATGGGCAGAGATCAGAGCATAGACATATATATCCAGGGATTAGACCAGTAATATATATATACATGTGCAGGGATGACAGCAGTGTATACAGACATATATATACATGTGCAGGGATGACAGCAGTGTATACAGATATATATACATGTGCAGGGATGACAGCAGTGTATACAGATATATATACATGTGCAGGGATGACAGCAGTGTATACAGACATATATATATATACACATGTGCAGGGATGACAGCAGTGTATACAGACATATATACATGTGCAGGGATGACAGCAGTGTATACAGACATATATATACACATGTGCAGGGATGACAGCAGTGTATACAGATATATATACATGTGCAGGGATGACAGCAGTGTATACAGACATATATATACATGTGCAGGGATGACAGCAGTGTATACAGACATATATACATGTGCAGGGATGACAGCAGTGTATACAGACATATATATCCATGTGCAGGGATGACAGCAGTGTATACAGACATATATATCCATGTGCAGGGATGACAGCAGTGTATACAGACATATATATATCCATGTGCAGGGATGACAGCAGTGTATACAGACATATATATATCCATGTGCAGGGATGACAGCAGTGTATACAGACATATATACATGTGCAGGGATGACAGCAGTGTATACAGACATATATATATACACATGTGCAGGGATGACAGCAGTGTATACAGACATATATATACATGTGCAGGGATGACAGCAGTGTATACAGACATATATATATCCATGTGCAGGGATGACAGCAGTGTATACAGACATATATACATGTGCAGGGATGACAGCAGTGTATACAGACATATATATACACATGTGCAGGGATGACAGCAGTGTATACAGACATATATATACACACATGTGCAGGGATGACAGCAGTGTATACAGACATATATACATGTGCAGGGATGACAGCAGTGTATACAGACATATATACATGTGCAGGGATGACAGCAGTGTATACAGACATATATACATGTGCAGGGATGACAGCAGTGTATACAGACATATATACATGTGCAGGGATGACAGCAGTGTATACAGACATATATATACACGTGCAGGGATGACAGCAGTGTATACAGACATATATATACATGTGCAGGGATGACAGCAGTGTATACAGACATATATATACATGTGCAGGGATGACAGCAGTGTATACAGATATATATATCCATGTGCAGGGATGACAGCAGTGTATACAGACATATATACATGTACAGGGATGACAGCAGTGTATACAGACATATATCCATGTGCAGGGATGACAGCAGTGTATACAGATATATATATACACATGTGCAGGGATGACAGCAGTGTATACAGACATATATATATACATGTGCAGGGATGACAGCAGTGTATACAGACATATATACATGTACAGGGATGACAGCAGTGTATACAGACATATATATATACATGTGCAGGGATGACAGCAGTGTATACAGATATATATACATGTGCAGGGATGACAGCAGTGTATACAGATATATATACATGTGCAGGGATGACAGCAGTGTATACAGACATATATATACATGTGCAGGGATGACAGCAGTGTATACAGACATATATATACATGTGCAGGGATGACAGCAGTGTATACAGACATATATACATGTGCAGGGATGACAGCAGTGTATACAGACATATATATCCATGTGCAGGGATGACAGCAGTGTATACAGATATATATATACATGTGCAGGGATGACAGCAGTGTATACAGACATATATATATACATGTGCAGGGATGACAGCAGTGTATACAGACATATATATACATGTGCAGGGATGACAGCAGTGTATACAGACATACATATACACATGTGCAGGGATGACAGCAGTGTATACAGACATATATATACACATGTGCAGGGATGACAGCAGTGTATACAGACATATATATACATGTGCAGGGATGACAGCAGTGTATACAGACATATATACATGTACAGGGATTACCGCGCTGTCGCTAGGGCTCTGCTCACACTCACCATTCAGCCGTGTCTGCCGGTTGGCCCGCACTCTCAGGAAGGTCTGCGGGGAGACAGAGGACACAAGCGGTTAGAGGAGACACCACAAATACCGCACATGCAGGAGGAGGGGGGAGCTCAGCACACGGGCCGGTACCGGAGCGGATGGCCGCGGATTCCCCTCCCCCGCAGGCTACAGATATAAACAAACCTACTTCCTCTCTGCGGCCGCCGCTGTCCTCACTCTGCATGGCCAGCAGGAGGCGCCCGGATCAAATAACGGCCCCCGGGAAGCCGCAGCCCCCTCTCATGCCCGGTCAGGACGGGTCGCTCTGCCCGTTTCCCGGTCCCGTGGCGATGGCGACGGATTGTAACGGCTCCTCACAAGCTCAATGGGATCTGCACAGGCGCCATCTTGGTTATGATCATGTGACAGGAGCACGCAGGGAAAGCAGGCACGTCTACGTCTGCACGCTGGCAGTGTTACCATAGCAACCGAAAGGCGGGAACGCGCAGTGATCGAACCTGCGCCTCACAGAGACTGACAGACAGATGAAAGCCTGAGGTAGAGACTGAGGAGACTGGCTGTATATACACTGAGGAGGAGGCTGTATATACACTGAGGAGGAGGCCCAGGGCTACATATATATCTATATACACACAGAGAGCGACAGATGAAAGCCTGAGGTAGAGACTGAGGAGACTGTATCTATATACACACACAGCCGGCTGTATATACACTGAGGAGGAGGCCCAGGGCTACATATATATCTATATACACACAGCCTGAGGTAGAGACTGAGGAGACTGGCTGTATATACACTGAGGAGGAGGCCCAGGGCTACATATATATCTATATACACACACAGCCGGCTGTATATACACTGAGAAGGAGGCCCAGGGCTACATATATATCTATATACACACACAGCCTGAGGTAGAGACTGAGGAGACTGTATCTATATACACACAGCCGGCTGTATATACACTGAGGAGGAGGCCCAGGGCTACATATATATCTATATACACACAGAGAGCGACAGATGAAAGCCTGAGGTAGAGACTGAGGAGACTGTATCTATATACACACACAGCCGGCTGTATATACACTGAGGAGGAGGCCCAGGGCTACATATATATCTATATACACACACAGCCTGAGGTAGAGACTGAGGAGACTGTATCTATATACACACAGCCGGCTGTATATACACTGAGGAGGAGGCCCAGGGCTACATATATATCTATATACACACAGAGAGCGACAGATGAAAGCCTGAGGTAGAGACTGAGGAGACTGTATCTATATACACACACAGCCGGCTGTATATACACTGAGGAGGAGGCCCAGGGCTACATATATATCTATATACACACACAGCCTGAGGTAGAGACTGAGGAGACTGTATCTATATACACACACAGCCGGCTGTATATACACTGAGGAGGAGGCCCAGGGCTACATATATATCTATATACACACACAGCCTGCTGTATATACACTGAGAAGGAGGCCCAGGGCTACATATATATCTATATACACACACAGCCTGAGGTAGAGACTGAGGAGGAGGAAGGCCGAAGGCTACTGTCACGGAGCAAAGGTATACGTCTTCCTCCGGAAGGTCTTTTGAATCAACACGGACGCAAGAGGTCGGGAGACAACAGCAATTTATTGTAATCCACAAAGTTAGTAGCCGGCGGCGGTCACATCAACCGTAATAACAATAAGTCCACAGAAGTCACAATCCAATGATAGCTTTGGTTCCTTGGTCCTGTAACTAAATCCTGGCTCTCTGCAGAGCTGTGCACAGGCCGGCTAACACATACTAACTGCAGCTACATCTATATACTAAAACTGTTACACCTATATCTGTGGGGGGGGAGGGCTGAGTCACAGATCCTTCCCCCCTCACCTATACCAAGGAGAGCAGACTCCCTGTCTACTATGGACAATGCACCGTCCAACATCTTCTTGGAGACACTGATCAGATTATCTCCACCCATTGTCCTCACTGGTCCTCACTAGTTAGAGGTATTTGCATACAATGTGCTAACACACTAGACCCCAATCAGCCAACTACACATTGATGTATATAACAGGTTAGAGAATACATTCCACATGAAATATATATTACACATTGCCTATAGTATAGACTCTAACCATCCCGTGACAACCCCTCCCCCTGTCAAAACATGTGCATGACACAATTGGCCTACACAGGTAAATTGGGGAATGCACATCAGTCTCTATAGCTCATATGTCCTCCTGCCGGGATAACCCATCTGTGTTCTGGTGTTGGTTCCCTCGGCGGTACTGAATGGTAAAGTTGTAGGGTTGAAGGGCTGGCATCTGGCAGAAAATCCGGTCGATCCATGTTGGCGTCTCTCTGAGCTTGGCTTCGGGTCACTGCTCCCACAAAGTGGCACTGTAGATTTCCAACATCGTTGCCTAACAGAACATCGGCCGGCAGCCCGCTCATCACACCAATTGTGCATCGTTTTGGTCCATAACCATAGTCGAGTTCCACGGTAGCTTTAGGAATACGTCTTTGAGTACCCCCTGCCAACTTGATAGAAATGCCAGGGCCCTCCTCTAGGGCCTCGGGTCGCACAACTCGGGGGTCCGCTACCGTTAGGAAAGCTCCCGAGTCCCGGAATCCAACAACTGTTCGGCCATCCAGTAGGACCTCCTGCAAGTGCTTCCTCTGAAGGTTTGCGGGATGTGTGGCGGAAGGCTGAATCCCATAGACCCCTGGAGGTGGAACAGATGGGTCATTCATGGAGTCATCTGGAAATGGGGCCAAACTTTCTGTCCTAGGGGTGGTTCCCAGGTAGTGAATAGGCCGGGATGCCACGGTGGCCCGTGCCCCCATGTTAGCAGGGCAACTAGCTTGCAAATGTCCAGGCCGCCCGCACCCAAAACATCTGCGCTCTAGCATTCTTCCAGTGGGTCGTTGTCTAGGGACAGGGTTGTTCATAGCTGGAGGCCGATGGGCTGGGGCAGGGGTAGAGGGGGAATTGTAATCCTGAGGCCGGACACGAAAGGTGGGTGGCTGGCTGAAGGGTGTCTGGCGGACTGTGGTAGTTTTCCGCTCCTCTGCAAACAACCTCTTCCACTGCGGCTTGATGGTCAGGCCCTCATCTGCAAGAGAAGCAGCTTGCTCAACTGTGGCTGGGTTCCGTTCCAGCACCCACTCACGGATCTCAGCGGGGCACTGGGAAAAGAACTGTTCCTTAAGTATGACTTGGAGGATCTTATCGACTGTGACAGCCTCCTCTCCTTCTAGCCAGCGCTTGCATGCTTGCTTCAACTTGTGGGCGAACATGTGGAAGGAGCTTCCCCCATTGTAAGACAAAGAGCGGAACTGAACTCGGTAGGTCTCTGGAGTGACTGCATAATACTTCTGCACCGCTCTTTTAATGGCCTCATAGTCCCGCTGATCACTAGGGTCCATAGCTCTGAGAGCTTCCGCAGCCCCATCTCGTAGGTGCCCCACCAGATACCGGACCCAATCCTTCTCTGGGACTTCCATCAGGTGGCACTGGTGTTCGAAGTCCTGAAAATATCCATCAACATCCCCAGCCGCTTCATCAAAGGTCTTGAAGTGTTTATGGGAGACATATGGTGGTTCTCTCACTGTTGGGCTGGGGGTCGGCGTTTGATTATAATTCCTCGTAGTTATCTCAGCCATTCGCCTTTCATGCGCCATTCTTTCCTTTTCATGCGCCATTCTCTGTTCCTCCTTCTCCGTTTCCTGAGCCCTCTGTAATGCTCTACTCCTTTGCTCTGCAGTTGCTCCTAGCCCCAGCACTGCCAATTCCTCCTCATACAAAACAACCCATCTGCTCTTTTGGGTCTGTACCTGCCACTCCCGTATCTCTCCACTCTCCTGGGGGCAGCCCTCCTCATGGTCGCTTTGCAGGGTCATCTCCTCCAGTGCCTCGATCAGTTGATCTTTCGTTCTTCCCTGGTAACTCAGGTTTAGTTCCCGGGCCCTTACTTGTAGACTTGCCATAGTCCAGTTCCTGTATTCTGAGGTTGTGGCTCCATTAATCGCTGGGCTGCTGTAGTCCATCTCGCTGTCCGCTGTTGATCCCACCGCTGCCAACCAGTTGTCACGGAACAAAGGTATACGTCTTCCTCCGGATGGTCTTTTGAATCAACACGGACGCAAGAGGTCGGGAGACAACAGCAATTTATTGTAATCCACAAAGTTAGTAGCCGGCAGCGGTCACATCAACCGTAATAACAATAAGTCCACAGAAGTCACAATCCAATGATAACTTTGGTTCCTTGGTCCTGTAACTATATCCTGGCTCTCTGCAGAGCTGTGCACAGGCCGGCTAACACATACTAACTCCAGCTACAACTATATACTAAAACTGTTACACCTATATCTGTAGGTGGGAAGGGCTGAGTCACAGATCCTTCCCCCCTCACCTATACCAAGGAGAGCAGACTCCCTGTCTACTATGGACAATGCACCATCCAACATCTTCTTGGAGACACTGATCAGATTATCTCCACCCATTGTCCTCACTGGTCCTCACTAGTTAGAGGTATTTGCATACAATGTGCTAACACACTAGACCCCAATCAGCCAACTACACATTGATGTATATAACAGGTTAGAGAATACATTCCACATGAAATATATATTACACATTGCCTATAGTATAGACTCTAACCATCCCGTGACAGCTACATATATATCTATATACACACAGAGAGCGACAGACAGATGAAAGCCTGAGGTAGAGACTGAGGAGGAGAAGGAAGGCCTAAATGTATATTTATATACACACACACAGCCTGAGGTAGAGACTGAGGAGGAGGAGGCCGAAGGCTACATATATATCTATATACACACAGAGCCTGAGGTAGAGACTGAGGAGGAGGAAGGCCTAAATGTATATCTATATACACACACAGCCGGCTGTATATACACTGAGGAGGAGGAGGCCAAAGGCTACATATATATATCTATATACACAGAGCCTGAGGTAGAGACTGAGGAGGAGGCCAAAGGCTACATATATATCTATATACACACAGAGCCTGAGGTAGAGACTGAGGAGGCCAAAGGCTACATATATATATATATATATATATACACACACACAGAGCCTGACAGACAGATGAAAGCCTGAGGTAGAGACTGAGGAGACTGTATCTATATACACACACAGCCGGCTGTATATACACTGAGGAGGAGGCCCAGGGCTACATATATATCTATATACACACAGAGCCTGAGGTAGAGACTGAGGAGACTGTATCTATATACACACACAGCCGGCTGTATATACACTGAGGAGGAGGCCCAGGGCTACATATATATCTATATACACACACAGCCTGAGGTAGAGACTGAGGAGACTGTATCTATATACACACAGAGCCGGCTGTATATACACTGAGGAGGAGGCCCCGGGCTACATATATATCTATATACACACAGCCTGAGGTAGAGACTGAGGAGACTGTATCTATATACACTGAGGAGGAGGCTGTATATACACTGAGGAGGAGGCCCAGGGCTACATATATATCTATATACACACACAGCCTGAGGTAGAGACTGAGGAGACTGTATCTATATACACTGAGGAGGAGGCCCAGGGCTACATATATATCTATATACACACAGCCTGAGGTAGAGACTGAGGAGACTGTATCTATATACACACACAGCCGGCTGTATATACACTGAGGAGGAGGCCCAGGGCTACATATATATCTATATACACACACAGCCTGAGGTAGAGACTGAGGAGACTGGCTGTATATACACACACAGCCGGCTGTATATACACTGAGGAGGAGGCCCAGGGCTACATATATATCTATATACACACACAGCCTGAGGTAGAGACTGAGGAGACTGTATCTATATACACACAGAGCCGGCTGTATATACACTGAGGAGGAGGCCCCGGGCTACATATATATCTATATACACACACAGCCGGCTGTATATACACTGAGGAGACTGTATCTATATACACACACAGCCGGCTGTATATACACTGAGGAGGAGGCCCAGGGCTACATATATATCTATATACACACACAGCCTGAGGTAGAGACTGAGGAGACTGTATCTATATACACACACAGCCAGCTGTATATACACTGAGGAGGAGGCCCAGGGCTACATATATATCTATATACACACACAGCCTGAGGTAGAGACTGAGGAGACTGTATCTATATACACACACAGCCGGCTGTATATACACTGAGGAGGAGGCCCAGGGCTACATATATATCTATATACACACAGCCTGAGGTAGAGACTGAGGAGACTGTATCTATATACACACACAGCCGGCTGTATATACACTGAGGAGGAGGCCCAGGGCTACATATATATCTATATACACACACAGCCTGAGGTAGAGACTGAGGAGACTGTATCTATATACACACACAGCCGGCTGTATATACACTGAGGAGGAGGCCCCGGGCTACATATATATCTATATACACACACAGCCTGAGGTAGAGACTGAGGAGACTGTATCTATATACACACAGAGCCGGCTGTATATACACTGAGGAGGAGGCCCAAGGGCTACATGTATATCTATATACACACAGCCGGCTGTATATACACTGAGGAGGAGGCGGCCCAGGGCTACATATATATCTATATACACACAGAGCCTGAGGTAGAGACTGAGGAGACTGTATCTATATACACACACAGCCAGCTGTATATACACTGAGGAGGAGGCCCAGGGCTACATATATATCTATATACACACACAGCCTGAGGTAGAGACTGAGGAGACTGTATCTATATACACACACAGCCGGCTGTATATACACTGAGGAGGAGGCCCAGGGCTACATATATATCTATATACACACACAGCCGGCTGTATATACACTGAGGAGGAGGCCCAGGGCTACATATATATATCTATATACACACACAGCCTGAGGTAGAGACTGAGGAGACTGTATCTATATACACTGAGGAGGAGGCCCAGGGCTACATATATATCTATATACACACAGAGCCTGAGGTAGAGACTGAGGAGACTGTATCTATATACACACACAGCCGGCTGTATATACACTGAGGAGGAGGCCCCGGGCTACATATATATCTATATACACACACAGCCTGAGGTAGAGACTGAGGAGACTGTATCTATATACACACACAGCCGGCTGTATATACACTGAGGAGAAGGCCCAGGGCTACATATATATCTATATACACACACAGCCTGAGGTAGAGACTGAGGAGACTGGCTGTATATACACACACAGCCGGCTGTATATACACTGAGGAGGAGGCCCAGGGCTACATATATATCTATATACACACAGCCGGCTGTATATACACTGAGGAGACTGTATCTATATACACACAGAGCCGGCTGTATATACACTGAGGAGGAGGCCCCGGGCTACATATATATCTATATACACACACAGCCGGCTGTATATACACTGAGGAGGAGGCCCAGGGCTACATATATATCTATATACACACACAGCCTGAGGTAGAGACTGAGGAGACTGTATCTATATACACACACAGCCTGCTGTATATACACTGAGGAGGAGGCCCAGGGCTACATATATATCTATATACACACACAGCCGGCTGTATATACACTGAGGAGGAGGCCCAGGGCTACATATATATCTATATACACACACAGAGCCTGAGGTAGAGACTGAGGAGACTGTATCTATATACACACACAGCCGGCTGTATATACACTGAGGAGGAGGCCCAGGGCTACATATATATCTATATACACACACAGCCGGCTGTATATACACTGAGGAGGAGGCCCAGGGCTACATATATATCTATATACACACAGCCTGAGGTAGAGACTGAGGAGACTGTATCTATATACACACACAGCCGGCTGTATATACACTGAGGAGGAGGCCCCGGGCTACATATATATCTATATACACACAGCCTGAGGTAGAGACTGAGGAGACTGTATCTATATACACACACAGCCGGCTGTATATACACTGAGGAGGAGGCCCCGGGCTACATATATATCTATATACACACACAGCCGGCTGTATATACACTGAGGAGGAGGCCCAGGGCTACATATATATCTATATACACACAGCCTGAGGTAGAGACTGAGGAGACTGTATCTATATATACACACAGCCGGCTGTATATACACTGAGGAGGAGGCCCAGGGCTACATATATATCTATATACACACAGAGCCTGAGGTAGAGACTGAGGAGACTGTATCTATATACACACACAGCCGGCTGTATATACACTGAGGAGGAGGCCCAGGGCTACATATATATCTATATACACACAGCCTGAGGTAGAGACTGAGGAGACTGTATCTATATACACACACAGCCGGCTGTATATACACTGAGGAGGAGGCCCAAGGCTACATATATATCTATATACACACACAGCCTGAGGTAGAGACTGAGGAGACTGTATCTATATACACACACAGCCGGCTGTATATACACTGAGGAGGAGGCCCAGGGCTACATATATATCTATATACACACACAGCCTGAGGTAGAGACTGAGGAGGAGGAAGGCCGAAGGCTACATATATATCTATATACACACAGAGAGCGACAGACAGATGAAAGCCTGAGGTAGAGACTGAGGAGGAGAAGGAAGGCCTAAATGTATATTTATATACACACACACAGCCTGAGGTAGAGACTGAGGAGGAGGAGGCCGAAGGCTACATATATATCTATATACACACACAGCCTGAGGTAGAGACTGAGGAGGAGGAGGCCGAA
The DNA here is from genome assembly GCF_031893055.1 of Leptodactylus fuscus. Lineage (NCBI taxonomy): Eukaryota > Metazoa > Chordata > Amphibia > Anura > Leptodactylidae > Leptodactylus > Leptodactylus fuscus. Next base: position 1,881,040 of record NC_134273.1, on the reverse strand, counting down.
GGCTACATATATATCTATATACACACAGAGCCTGAGGTAGAGACTGAGGAGGAGGAAGGCCTAAATGTATATCTATATACACACACAGCCGGCTGTATATACACTGAGGAGGAGGAGGCCAAAGGCTACATATATATATCTATATACACAGAGCCTGAGGTAGAGACTGAGGAGGAGGCCAAAGGCTACATATATATCTATATACACACAGAGCCTGAGGTAGAGACTGAGGAGGCCAAAGGCTACATATATATATATATATATATATATATATATATATATATATACACACACACAGAGCCTGACAGACAGATGAAAGCCTGAGGTAGAGACTGAGGAGACTGTATCTATATACACACACAGCCGGCTGTATATACACTGAGGAGGAGGCCCAGGGCTACATATATATCTATATACACACAGCCTGAGGTAGAGACTGAGGAGACTGTATCTATATACACACACAGCCGGCTGTATATACACTGAGGAGGAGGCCCAGGGCTACATATATATCTATATACACACAGCCTGAGGTAGAGACTGAGGAGACTGTATCTATATACACACACAGCCGGCTGTATATACACTGAGGAGGAGGCCCAGGGCTACATATATATCTATATACACACAGCCTGAGGTAGAGACTGAGGAGACTGTATCTATATACACACACAGCCGGCTGTATATACACTGAGGAGGAGGCCCAGGGCTACATATATATCTATATACACACAGCCTGAGGTAGAGACTGAGGAGACTGTATCTATATACACACAGAGCCTGAGGTAGAGACTGAGGAGGCCAAAGGCCTAAATATATATATCTATATACACACACAGCCTGAGGTAGAGACTGAGGAGGAGGAGGCCGAAGGCTACATATATATATCTATATACACACAGAGCCTGAGGTAGAGACTGAGGAGGAGAAGGACGCCCAAGGCCTAAATGTACCGTATATCTATATACACACAGAGCCTGAGGTAGAGACCGAGGAGGAGGCCGAAGGCTACATATATATATCTATATACACACAGAGCCTGAGGTAGAGACTGAGGAGGAGGCCAAAAGCCTAAATATATATATCTATATACACTGGTGTATACACACAGAGCCGGCTGTATATACACTGAGGAGTAGGAGGCCCGGGGCTACATATATATCTATATACACACAGAGCCGGCTGTATATACACTGAGGAGGAGGCCCAGGGCTACATATATATCTATATACACAGAGCCTGAGGTAGAGACTGAGGAGGAGGCCAAAGGCTACATATATATATCTATATACACACAGAGCCTGAGGTAGAGACTGAGGAGGAGGAGGCCCAAGGCCTACATGTATATCTATATACACACAGAGCCGGCTGTATATACACTGAGGAGGAGGAGGCCCAGGGCTACATATATATCTATATACACTGGTGTATACACACAGAGCCGGCTGTATATACACTGAGGAGGAGGCCCAGGCCTACATATATATCTATATACACTGGTGTATACACACAGAGCCGGCTGTATATACACTGAGGAGGAGGCCCAGGCCTACATATATATCTATATACAGTGGTGTATACACACAGAGCCGGCTGTATATACACTGAGGAGGAGGCCCGGGGCTACATATATATCTATATACACTGGTGTATACACACAGAGACGGCTGTATATACACTGAGAAGGAGGAGGCCCGGGGCTACATATATATCTATATACAGTGGTGTATACACACAGAGCCGGCTGTATATACACTGAGGAGGAGGCCCGGGGCTACATATATATCTATATACACTGGTGTATACACACAGAGCCGGCTGTATATACACTGAGGAGGAGGAGGCCCAGGGCTACATATATATCTATATACACACAGCCTGAAGTAGAGACTGAGGAGACTGTATCTATATATACACACACAGCTGGCTGTATATACACTGAGGAGAAGGAGGAGGCCCGGGAATGTGTAATACTGTATACTGAGCTGTGTATCTAATCCTATCCTGTGTGATACTGTATACTGAGCCGTGTATCTAATCCTATCCTGTGTGATACTGTATACTGAGCCGTGTATCTAATCCTATCCTGTGTGATACTGTATACTGAGCCGTGTATCTAATCCTATCCTGTGTGATACTGTATACTGAGCCGTGTATCTAATCCTATCCTGTGTGATACTGTATACTGAGCCGTGTATCTAATCCTATCCTGTGTGATACAGTATACTGAGCTGTGTATCTAATCCTATCCTGTGTGATGCTGTATACTAAGCCGTGTATCTAATCCTATCCTGTGTGATACTGTATACTGAGCTGTGTATCTAATCCTATCCTGTGTGATACTGTATACTGAGCGGTGTATCTAATCCTATCCTGTGTGATACTGTATACTGAGCCGTGTATCTAATCCTATCCTGTGTGATACTGTATACTGAGCTGTGTATCTAGTCCTATCCTGTGTGATACTGTATACTGAGCTGTATCTAATCCTATCCTGTGTGATACTGTATACTGAGCTGTGTATCTAATCCTATCCTGTGTGATACTGTATACTGAGCTGTGTATCTAATCCTATCCTGTGTGATACTGTATACTGAGCTGTGTATCTAATCCTATCCTGTGTGATACTGTATACTGAGCTGTGTATCTAATCCTATCCTGTGTGATACTGTATACTGAGCTGTGTATCTAATCCTATCCTGTGTGATACTGTATACTGAGCTGTGTATCTAATCCTATCCTGTGTGATACTATATACTGAGCTGTGTATCTAATCCTATCCTGTGTGATACTGTATACTGAGTGGTGTATCTAATCCTATCCTGTGTGATACTGTCTGCTTAGGTTAGGTTGTGTCTCTCGCCCTTCTGCCCCATCACTGGTGTTTGCCTCCTGTCTGCTCTGTTGTACTCCTGGTATTTTGTCACCCCCCCTCCCCCCATTCCTCTGGCCTGGTCTTTGGTCTCCTTCAGCCATCACTGAGGATTATCCTATGGATCGGGCTATTGGCAGGGTAATGGACACGTTCTTTGTGGCAGACACTGCGCCCGCTGTCCCTGACTGATGTGTTAATAGCATTTATCTATAGGAGCCGCATCACACTGTCATCTGCAGTACAGGTCACCGCTCATAAAGATGTAATCCTGCATATATAGCAGTCACTTAAAGGGACACACACTATAAAACAGTTATTATAATAGTGCTGAACGGGCTCAGATCATCACATACAGAAGAGTCTCAGCAATGCAGAGGTGACAAGAAGTAGTAAATATCTCATTGATAAACTCTTCCCTCCTGACATGGCTGATAACAGATAGTAATAGATTGTATTCCCCTGTCCTACAGTCGGCCTCTCCTCTCCTGACATGGCTGATAACAGATAGTAATAGATTGTATTCCCCTGTCCTACAGTCGGCCTCTCCTCTCCTGACATGGCAGATAACAGATAGTAATAGATTGTATTCCCCTGTCCTACAGTCGGCCTCTCCTCTCCTGACATGGCTGATAACAGATAGTAATAGATTGTATTCTCCTGTCCTACAGTCGCCCCCTCCTGACATGGCTGATAACAGAGAGTAATAGATTGTATTCCCCTGTCCTACAGTCGGCCTCTCCTCTCCTGACATGGCTGATAACAGATAGTAATAGATTGTATTCCCCTGTCCTACAGTCGGCCTCTCCTGACATGGCTGATAACAGATAGTAATAGATTGTATTCCCCTGTCCTACAGTCGGCCTCTCCCCTCCTGACATGGCTGATAGCAGATAGTAATAGATTGTATTCTCCTTTCCTACAGTCGGCCTCTCCTCTCCTGACATGGCTGATAACAGATAGTAATAGATTGTATTCCCCTGTCCTACAGTCGGCCTCTCCCCTCCTGACATGGCTGATAACAGATAGTAATAGATTGTATTCTCCTTTCCTACAGTCGGCCTCTCCTCTCCTGACATGGCTGATAACAGATAGTAATAGATTGTATTCTCCTGTCCTACAGTCGCCCCCTCCTGACATGGCTGATACCAGATAGTAATAGATTGCATTCCCCTGTCCTACAGTCGCCCCCTGCTGACATGGCTGATACCAGATAGTAATAGATTGTATTCCCCTGTCCTACAGTCGGCCTCTCCCCTCCTGACGTGGCTGATAACAGATAGTAATAGATTGTACTCTCCTTTCCTACAGTCGGCCTCTCCTCTCCTGACATGGCTGATAACAGATAGTAATAGATTGTATTCTCCTGTCCTACAGTCGGCCTCTCCCCTCCTGACATGGCGACATGGCTGATAGCAGATAGTAATAGATTGTATTCTCCTGTCCTACAGTCGGCCTCTCCTCTCCTGACATGGCTGATAACAGATAGTAATAGATTGTATTCTCCTGTCCTACAGTCGGCCTCTCCTCTCCTGACATGGCTGATAACAGATAGTAATAGATTGTATTCCCCTGTCCTACAGTCGGCCTCTCCTGACATGGCTGATAAGAGATAGTAATAGATTGTATTCCCCTGTCCTACAGTCGGCCTCTCCTCTCCTGACATGGCTGATAACAGATAGTAATAGATTGTATTCCCCTGTCCTACAGTCGGCCTCTCCTCTCCTGCCATGGCTGATAACAGATAGTAATAGATTGTATTCACCTGTCCTACAGTTGGCCTCTCCTCTCCTGACATGGCTGATAACAGATAGTAATAGATTGTATTCCCCTGTCTTACAGTCGGCCTCTCCTGACATGGCTGATAACAGATAGTAATAGATTGTATTCCCCTGTCCTACAATCGGCCTCTCCTCTCCTGACATGGCTGATAACAGATAGTAATAGATTGTATTCCCCTGTCCTACAGTCGGCCTCTCCTCTCCTGACATGGCTGATAACAGATAGTAATAGATTGTATTCCCCTGTCCTACAGTCGGCCTCTCCTCTCCTGACATGGCTGATAACAGATAGTAATAGATTGTATTCCCCTGTCCTACAGTCGGCCTCTCCTGACATGGCTGATAGCAGATAGTAATAGATTGTATTCTCCTTTCCTACAGTCGGCCTCTCCTGACATGGCTGATAACAGATAGTAATAGATTGTATTCCCCTGTCCTACAGTCGGCCTCTCCCCTCCTGACGTGGCTGATAACAGATAGTAATAGATTGTACTCTCCTTTCCTACAATCGGCCTCTCCTCTCCTGACATGGCTGATAACAGATAGTAATAGATTGTATTCTCCTGTCCTACAGTCGGCCTCTCCCCTCCTGACATGGCTGATAGCAGATAGTAATAGATTGTATTCTCCTGTCCTACAGTCGGCCTCTCCTCTCCTGACATGGCTGATAACAGATAGTAATAGATTGTATTCCCCTGTCCTACAGTCGGCCTCTCCTCTCCTGACATGGCTGATAACAGATAGTAATAGATTGTATTCCCCTGTCCTACAGTCGGCCTCTCCTGACATGGCTGATAAGAGATAGTAATAGATTGTATTCCCCTGTCCTACAGTCGGCCTCTCCTCTCCTGACAAGGCTGATAACAGATAGTAATAGATTGTATTCCTCTGCCCTACAGTCGGCCTCTCCTCTCCTGACATGGCTGATAACAGATAGTAATAGATTGTATTCTCCTGTCCTACAGTCGGCCTCTCCCCTCCTGACATGGCTGATAACAGATAGTAATAGATTGTATTCCCCTGTCCTACAGTCGGCCTCTCCTCTCCTGCCATGGCTGATAACAGATAGTAATAGATTGTATTCCCCTGTCCTACAGTCGGCCTCTCCTCTCCTGACATGGCTGATAACAGATAGTAATAGATTGTATTCACCTGTCCTACAGTTGGCCTCTCCTCTCCTGACATGGCTGATAACAGATAGTAATAGATTGTATTCCCCTGTCTTACAGTCGGCCTCTCCTGACATGGCTGATAACAGATAGTAATAGATTGTATTCCCCTGTCCTACATTCGGCCTCTCCTCACATGGCTGATAACAGATAGTAATAGATTGTATTCCCCTGTCCTACAGTCGGCTTCTCCTCTCCTGACATGGCTGTTAACAGATAGTAATAGATTGTATTCCCCTGTCCTACAGTCGGCCTCTCCTCTCCTGACATGGCTGATAACAGATAGTAATAGATTGCATTCCCCTGTCCTACAGTCGGCTTCTCCTCTCCTGACATGGCTGATAACAGATAGTAATAGATTGTATTCCCCTGTCCTACAGTCGGCCTCTCCTCTCCTGACATGGCTGATAACAGATAGTAATAGATTGTATTCCCCTGTCCTACAGTCGGCCTCTCCTCTCCTGACTTGGCTGATAACAGATAGTAATAGATTGTATTTCCCTGTCCTACAGTCGGCCTCTCCTGACATGGCTGATAACAGATAGTAATAGATTGTATTCCCCTGTCCTACAGTCGGCCTCTCCTGACATGGCTGATAACAGATAGTAATAGATTGTATTCCCCTGTCCTACAGTCGGCCTCTCCCCTCCTGACATGGCTGATAACAGATAGTAATAGATTGTATTCTCCTGTCCTACAGTCGGCCTCTCCTCTCCTGACATGGCTGATAACAGATAGTAATAGATTGTATTCCCCTGTCCTACAGTCGGCCTCTCCTCTCCTGACATGGCTGATAACAGATAGTAATAGATTGTATTCCCCTGTCCTACAGTCGGCCTCTCCCCTCCTGACGTGGCTGATAACAGATAGTAATAGATTGTATTCCCCTGTCCTACAGTCGGCCTCTCCTCTCCTGACGTGGCTGATAACAGATAGTAATAGATTGTATTCCCCTGTCCTACAGTCGGCCTCTCCTCTCCTGACATGGCTGATAACAGATAGTAATAGATTGTATTCCCCTGTCCTACAGTCGGCCTCTCCTGACATGGCTGATAACAGATAGTAATAGATTGTATTCCCCTGTCCTACAGTCGGCCTCTCCTCTCCTGACATGGCTGATAACAGATAGTAATAGATTGTATTCTCCTGTCCTACAGTCGGCCTCTCCTCTCCTGATATGGCTGATAACAGATAGTAATAGATTGTATTCTCCTGTCCTACAGTCGGCCTCTCCTCTCCTGACATGGCTGATAACAGATAGTAATAGATTGTATTCACCTGTCCTACAGTCGGCCTCTCCCCTCCTGACATGGCTGATAACAGATAGTAATAGATTGTATTCCCCTGTCCTACAGTCGGCCTCTCCTCTCCTGACATGGCTGATAACAGATAGTAATAGATTGTATTCTCCTGTCCTACAGTCGGCCTCTCCTCTCCTGACATGGCTGATAACAGATAGTAATAGATTGTATTCCCCTGTCCTACAGTCGGCCTCTCCTCTCCTGACATGGCTGATAACAGATAGTAATAGATTGTATTCCCCTGTCCTACAGTCGGCCTCTCCCCTCCTGACGTGGCTGATAACAGATAGTAATAGATTGTATTCCCCTGTCCTACAGTCGGCCTCTCCTCTCCTGACGTGGCTGATAACAGATAGTAATAGATTGTATTCCCCTGTCCTACAGTCGGCCTCTCCTCTCCTGACATGGCTGATAACAGATAGTAATAGATTGTATTCCCCTGTCCTACAGTCGGCCTCTCCTGACATGGCTGATAACAGATAGTAATAGATTGTATTCCCCTGTCCTACAGTCGGCCTCTCCTCTCCTGACATGGCTGATAACAGATAGTAATAGATTGTATTCTCCTGTCCTACAGTCGGCCTCTCCTCTCCTGACATGGCTGATAACAGATAGTAATAGATTGTATTCACCTGTCCTACAGTCGGCCTCTCCCCTCCTGACATGGCTGATAACAGATAGTAATAGATTGTATTCCCCTGTCCTACAGTCGGCCTCTCCTCTCCTGACATGGCTGATAACAGATAGTAATAGATTGTATTCCCCTGTCCTACAGTCGGCCTCTCCTCTCCTGACATGGCTGATAACAGATAGTAATAGATTGTATTCCCCTGTCCTACAGTCGGCCTCTCCTCCCCTGACATGGCTGATAACAGATAGTAATAGATTGTATTCCCCAGTCCTACAGTCGGCCTCTCCTCTCCTGACATGGCAGATAACAGATAGTAATAGATTGTATTCCCCTGTCCTACAGTCGGCCTCTCCTCTCCTGATGTGGCTTTTGTCTTCAGCGCTGATATTCCTTACCATTTTCCTCTGTGTGAATGGACTCTTAGTGTTTTGCTCTGATTTGCCTCCTGTTGAATAAGGGCGGAATCTTCCACTGATTTGGGGGCAGAATTTACCTGAAAATCTGCGTCAGTTTCCGCCATGTGAACAGGCCCTTACAGTACAGCAGACATTAAACACGTTTTACACAACTAGGGGGCAATACTGAGGAGTTTTACCCTTTAAATATCTGAAAACAATTGCAGCTTCGGCTTGTAAAGAGTGGTGGGAAATGGTTGTCTTTCAGTAGCGCCCCCTACTGGAGGATTCCAGGTCTGCCTTTTGTACTGTTCTATTACTGTGGGGTATTGTGCGGGCTCACTAATTGCTCCAGGACTGATCACAGGATTAATGCCCCTCCCTGTGACCTGAAGATGAATTTACCTCCAATCCCACCCCAGCCTCCTGTATCCTGGCAGCGTGGCTATTTTACATTCTGTAGGACTGCGCCGCTTTCATCCCCCTCCGTCTGCAACTCTTCTATTTTTAGTGGATTGCAATTCCACAGTTGTCAGTTCGACCGCATGTAACATCCTCCGAGCTGTCGCTACTAATGGCTCTCGGACAGAAACATGTCAGTCCAGCTGTAATGACACCGTCACAGGCGCTGCATAGAAAGTGGTGCACTCTGAGAACTGGACGACTTCCATCTGCCAAGTGCCAAGAGTGAGGCTGAATTTACACAGTCACTCTCCAGGCTGACAGCGTCACTCAGAAACAGAGACAGGACAGGCTCTCACTGTTGTACATGGACAGCTGGACAGGCAAGGACATGCTAGTGAACCCCATGGTGTCTGTATTAGGGCAGATGAGACGATTGTTCACCTGCTGGCTTTGCTTCCATTGGAGGGAAACATCAGGGGTTCGCATCCAGCGTCTCCGCTGTATACAATGACATATCCAACTTATGGCTTTTATGTCTTTTACTATGTCACTGTGTATGAGAAGGCTGAATTTATAAAAACAGCCCAATCCTATGTCCTGATGACCCCTTCAAGGTACCCAATCTCCCTACAATCTTTACTGTACTTTATACAGAGAGATATAGAAAAGAGATCTCCATAAACCTACATTACTGGTCCTGAGTTACATACTGAATTATACTCCAGAGCTGCGCTCACTATTCTGCTGGTGCAGTCACTGTGTACATACATTACATTACTTATCCTGTATTATACTGCAGAGCTGCGCTCACTATTCTGCTGGTACAGTCACTGTGTACTTACATTACATTACTTATCCTGTATTATACTCCAGAGCTGTGCTCACTATTCTGCTGGTGCAGTCACTGTGTACATACATTACATTACTTATCCTGTATTATACTCCAGAGCTGTGCTCACTATTCTGCTGGTGCAGTCACTGTGTACATACATTACATTACTTATCCTGTATTACACTCCAGATCTGCGCTCACTATTCTGCTGGTACAGTCACTGTGTACATTACATTACTTATCCTGTATTAAACTCCAGAGCTGCGCTCACTATTCTGCTGCTACAGTCACTGTGTACATACATTACATTACTTATCCTGTATTATACCCCAGAGCTGTGCTCACTATTCTGCTGGTGCAGTCACTGTATACATACATTACATTACATATCCTGTATTATACTCCAGAGCTGCGCTCACTATTCTGCTGGTACAGTCACTGTGTACATACATTACATTACTTATCCTGTATTATACTCCAGAGCTGCGCTCACTATTCTGCTGGTGCAGTCACTGTGTACATACATTACATTACTTATCCTGTATTATACTCCAGAGCTACGCTCACTATTCTGCTGGTGCAGTCACTGTGTACATACATTACATTACTTATCCTGTATTATACCCCAGAGCTACGCTCACTATTCTGCTGGTGCAGTCACTTTGTACATACATTACATTACTTATCCTGTATTATACCCCAGAGCTGCGCTCACTATTCTGCTGGTGCAGTCACTGTGTACATACATTACATTACTTATCCTGTATTATACTCCAGAGCTGCGCTCACTATTCTGCTGGTGCAGTCACTGTGTACATACATTACATTACTTATCCTGTATTATACTCCAGAGCTGCGCTCACTATTCTGCTGGTACAGTCACTGTGTACATACATTACATTACTTATCCTGTATTATACCCCAGAGCTGCGCTCACTATTCTGCTGGTGCAGTCACTGTGTACATACATTACATTACTTATCCTGTATTATACTCCAGAGCTGCGCTCACTATTCTGCTGGTACAGTCACTGTGTACATACATTACATTACTTATCCTGTATTATACCCCAGAGCTGCGCTCACTATTCTGCTGGTGCAGTCACTGTGTACATACATTACATTACTTATCCTGTATTATACTCCAGAGCTGCGCTCACTATTCTGCTGGTACAGTCACTGTGTACATACATTACATTACTTATCCTGTATTATACCCCAGAGCTGCGCTCACTATTCTGCTGGTGCAGTCACTGTGTACATACATTACATTACTTATCCTGTATTATACTCCAGAGCTGCGCTCACTATTCTGCTGGTGCAGTCACTGTGTACATACATTACATTACTTATCCTGTATTATACTCCAGAGCTGCGCTCACTATTCTGCTGGTGCAGTCACTGTGTACATACATTACATTACTTATCCTGTATTATACTCCAGAGCTGCGCTCACTATTCTGCTGGTACAGTCTCTGTGTACATACATTACATTACTTATCCTGTATTATACTCCAGAGCTGCGCTCACTATTCTGCTGGTGCAGTCACTGTGTACATACATTACATTACTTATCCTGTATTATACTCCAGAGCTGCGCTCACTATTCTGCTGGTGCAGTCACTGTGTACATACATTACATTACTTATCCTGTATTATACTCCAGAGCTGCGCTCACTATTCTGCTGGTACAGTCTCTGTGTACATACATTACATTACTTATCCTGTATTATACTCCAGAGCTGCGCTCACTATTCTGCTGGTGCAGTCACTGTGTACATACATTACATTACTTATCCTGTATTATACTCCAGAGCTGCGCTCACTATTCTGCTGGTACAGTCACTGTGTACTTACATTACATTACTTATCCTGTATTATACTCCAGAGCTGCGCTCACTATTCTGCTGGTACAGTCACTGTGTACATATATTACATTACTTATCCTGTATTATACTCCAGAGCTGCGCTCACTATTCTGCTGGTACAGTCACTGTGTACGTACATTACTTATCCTGTATTATACTTCAGAGCTGCGCTCACTATTCTGCCATGATATTTCCCGGTCAGACACCCCTTACACTATCCAGGCTATGGCTCTATCCTCCCATTACATGATATTTGCACCTCAGTTTAGGGTGTTGAGCCCTTTTAGAATCTGCTCTACGGCGACATCTCTTGGATGGAGCTGAAATTACCATGGAAGTGTAATGTATTGGAGAATATTTCAGTCTGTGTTCGATTCTTTGCACTTGCAGAGCTGTGGTCACAGACAGGACAGCTGCGGGGCCTGGGGCAGGTTAGCCGGACTTGTACAGTAGGTCTCATACCATATCATGGTCAGTGTGCAGACAGCCAGTTACACCTGTCCGATATGGGTACAAGTCAGCAATTGGGCAGAATGATGTGTATCTATAGTACTATTGTGGTCTTACAGAAAGTGGAGGCCGTGTGATCACATAACACAGCAGAAAATATAGCACAATGTGACAGCGATGATTTAAGGTTTGTGGAGTTCCAGCTGTACCAATAAATGACCCTATTATCCTGCTGTGCTAAGGGTTTCAATGGCCGCCGCCTAGTAATTAACTGCTCATTTTGCACTTTTCATCTTTTTTCAGCACTTGTAAGGCTGCGCACCTGGTATCTGTCCGAGTGGTGAATCTCGTCGGTGGAGTGAGGCGAAGCCGTTGGCGATTCCCCTTCTCTCTTGATTGAAGTTGATAACAACACAGACTGTAGAATAAGAGACAAGGGTGGGGGAGGCAGATGAAAAGGTCAGGTAAGAATTGCAAGAAATCAGAAAATTCCAAAGCTTTTATGTACTATTTTTGTGTGTGCCCTCCGCTCTATTGTGCCATTACACCTGCCAAAAGCAAAGCCCGTTTGATCATTTGTCAAAACTGAACATCTTTGTTAACGCCGCCGGCATCTCCCGGCTCAATGGGGTTGCAGGCAGCCAAGTGATCTTTCATGTAGCGTACCCATAAAAAAGCATTGATCGTAGGTTTGAATGCTATTAAGCGCTACAGATTGGTGTAATTACAGGTCCCACATAGATTAAACTCTCCTCCCAGCCTTTTCTATAGGGTTTTATCATAAGTAACATTGAAAGTGCAGAACGTACCTCAGGAGGTGGGGAGAAAAAAATAGGAACAAAGTGGAAATAAATTGTGAGTGACCATATTGTAATATTGTTTGGTGAGAAATGGAGCAGGAGGCTGAAAGTGAAATGTTATGTATTCAGCGCTGAGCTCGGCCCTGGGAAGAGCGGCGGAGCCATTTATTCAGCATTCTTCCCGAGCACCATGGAGATGACCTCTGGAAAAAAACAGGGCTAAACTAATCCCGGAGATGTCAATCTCGAGGCCTCTTCTACATGTGCTTGCAGTTTAGATTAATAAACTGTCTATTTCTAAATTGTGTGGAAAGCACTTCAATTCTAAATATCCAGCTCGCATGTTAAGTATGGTGCGATTCATGCCAAGTCACACTCCCCTCGGCCTGGCCCAGAATATATTCGACTTCACTCATAAGCTGTGTTATCTGGGGCGGCCGTATCATCAGGTGTTAAGCCTACAGGTCACTGTTATCAATCTGTACATGTACATTTAATGGCTGCCTCTCCCCCGGTCACTATTGTTATTCTTCTAAGGACTACAGTGAAAAAGGAAATGATCTTTATTACAAATTTTGTGTGGTGTTAGGTTTCCAGCTGCTTTGTAGATGATTTATCTCCATTACTAGATTACCACAAACAGATCCTGTGTAGTGTGACGTATATCTGCTGGGACAGGTGGATGGTAATAGGACTGCAGGATCAGACTACACAGGCTTGGTTTGTCGTCTCTTACCATGGAGATGCATAGGTGAGCAGAGCGGCTCTACTGTAGACACAAACACTAGGACATTTTCATTGATAGATTTGGTTAACAATTATTCTATATAATAGTCAACCTTAAAAAGCTTTGCTGCACTCTGAATATTTACTAAGGACAAGGCAATGCTGCGACCTCCTAATAATCTGCTGCACCACAGTCTCGAGCGGCAGAATTAAAACCTACGTCACACAAAGACTGGCAAAGATCCCCCTCCTCGGTGATTCCCATCCCACTCCACCATCTCTTACAAAAATGGCAGAAAAAAGACAAAACTCATAAACTCCTCCCATTATCCCGAATATAAAGAGGCGAGAACATTCATGGAAATAAGAACAAACTCCACAGTGAGTAGACAATGTGAAACGCACTTTCTGGTAAGGATGGCTGACAACCAACATGTCTGACATTACGCCTCTAGAGTTTGTCGCCCATGTTTGTCCTGGCTAGTTCTGCAGCGATACTTCACACAGCGCCTGCCTGGTAAGAGTTTGGGAAAGATCTGCAGCAAACCCTCTGATAGATGTAATGGCAGAAACCCTAATAATTCGAGGAGCACCCCTGGAGCACTGACGGTACATAAAACACAGCATTTCATAAAAGGAATAAACGTATCATAAAAAAAGAACAGAAAGACAAAAGAGAAGAACAGTCGGCAGTAAATCATGGCTTCCCTTCTGTATCACTCATTAAAAATGGCCTTTTGTAAGGTAAAATTATCATTGTAAGCAATAAGATCTTAAAAAAAGTAATTCACGGCTTTCTCACCCTTTAATATGATAGCCGCCATCGGCTAATTTTTCCCTTAATGGCAACACAGCCATAAATTTAGTGCGAACGGGGCACTTTCCTCACCTCCTCACTCCTTATCCTGGCAGTGATGTGTCTTCAGCTTCTATCAGCCAGTGAGAATGGACAAGTGACACTCGATTTACTGGACACCTAACACTCAGCTGTGCAAGTGGCCAGAATGTCACTTAGTGTAAGGAATTATCTGCAGGAACTGCACAAGTCAGATAGACATTCCTCACATTTGTATATTCTGCACTGGACAGGATTCCCATCATAACTCATCAATTGTATGTTATATGTCACATGTCCAGAGATTTCTCTTCTGTGCAGTATGTCTTATGATGTAGTTTGTATACTGCCCCATGTACAAAACATAACTACTATAATACTGCCCCTATATACAAAACATAACTTCTATAATACTGCCCCTATATACAAAACATAACTACTATAATACTGCCCCATGTACAAAACATAACTACTATAATACTGCCCCTATATACAAAACATAACTTCTATAATACTGCCCCTATATACAAAACATAACTTCTATAATACTGCTCCTATGTACAAGAATATAACTACTATAATACTACTCCTATGTACAAGAATATAACTACTATAATACTACTCCTATGTACAAGAATATAACTACTATAATACTGCTCCTATGTACAAGAATATAACTACTATAATACTACTCCTATGTACAAGAATATAACTACTATAATACTACTCCTATGTACAAGAATATAACTACTATAATACTACTCCTATGTACAAGAGTATAACTACTATAATACTACTCCTATGTACAAGAATATAACTACTATAATACTACCTCCTATGTACAAGAATATAACTACTATAATACTGCTCCTATGTACAAGAATATAACTACTGTATTCCGCTATGATTAAGGGACACTAAAAATCTGTCCCGAAACGCGTCAGCGGTTTTTGGTTTTATTTTCACATTTTTCTATCTTTTTCTCACTATGTTCTGTTGTTAAACCTCTGAATGTATTCACCCACTTGGGGTGAGTCCTTTTAAAAGTATGAAATAAAGTTTTTTTTTTGAGTTTTAACCTCCTCTGAGCTGCAGATCCTTCAAACTTTGTTTGAATCCTTTTTGGAATTTTTTCTCAAGAATATAACTACTATAATACTACTCCTATGTACAAGAATATAACTACTATAATACTACTCCTATGTACAAGAATATAACTACTATAATACTACTCCTATGTACAAGAATATAACTACTATAATACTACTCCTATGTACAAGAATATAACTACTATAATACTACTCCTATGTACAAGAATATAACTACTATAATACTACTCCTATGTACAAGAATATAACTACTATAATACTACTCCTATGTAAAAGAATATAACTACTATAATACTACCTCCTATGTACAAGAATATAACTACTATAATACTGCTCCTATGTACAAGAATATAACTACTATAATACTACTCCTATGTACAAGAGTATAACTACTATAATACTACTCCTATGTACAAGAGTATAACTACTATAATACTACTCCTATGTACAAGAGTATAACTACTATAATACTACCTCCTATGTACAAGAATATAACTACTATAATACTGCTCCTATGTACAAGAATATAACTACTATAATACTACTCCTATGTACAAGAATATAACTACATAATACTGCTCCTATGTACAAGAGTATAACTACTATAATACTACTCCTATGTACAAGAATATAACTACTATAATACTACTCCTATGTACAAGAATATAACTACTATAATACTACTCCTATGTACAAGAATATAACTACTATAATACTACTCCTATGTACAAGAATATAACTACTATAATACTACTCCTATGTACAAGAATATAACTACTATAATACTACTCCTATGTACAAGAATATAACTACTATAATACTGCTCCTATGTACAAGAATATAACTACTATAATACTACTCCTATGTACAAGAGTATAACTACTATAATACTACCTCCTATGTACAAGAATATAACTACTATAATACTACTCCTATGTACAAGAATATAACTACTATAATACTACTCCTATGTACAAGAATATAACTATTATAATACTGCTCCTATGTACAAGAATATAACTACTATAATACTACTCCTATGTACAAGAATATAACTACTATAATACTACTCCTATGTACAAGAGTATAACTACTATAATACTACTCCTATGTACAAGAATATAACTACTATAATACTGCTCCTATGTACAAGAATATAACTACTATAATACTGCTCCTATACAAGAATATAACTACTATAATACTACCTCCTATGTACAAGAATATAACTACTATAATACTACTCCTATGTACAAGAATATAACTACTATAATACTGCTCCTATACAAGAATATAACTACTATAATACTACCTCCTATGTACAAGAATATAACTACTATAATACTACTCCTATATACAAGAATATACAGTCCTATGAAAAAGTTTGGGCACCCCTATTAATCTTAATCATTTTTTGTTCTAAATATTTTGGTGTTTGCAACAGCCATTTCAGTTTGATCTCTCTAATAACTGATGGACACAGTAATATTTCAGGATTGAAATGAGGTTTATTGTAGTAACAGAAAATGTGCAATATGCATTAAACCAAAATTTGACCAGTGCAAAAGTATGGGCACCTCAACAGAAAAGTGACATTATATTTTGTAGATCCTCCTTTTGCAAAGATAACAGCCTCTAGTCGCTTCCTGTAGCTTTTAATCAGTTCCTGGATCCTGGATGAAGGGATTTTGGACCATTCCTCTTTACAAAACAATTCGCGTTCAGTTCAGTTTGATGGTGGCCGAGCATGGACAGCCCGCTTCACATCATCCCACAGATGTTCAATGATATTCAGGTCTGGGGACTGGGATGGCCATTCCAGAACATTGTAATTGTTCCTCTGCATGAATGCCTGAGTCGATTTGGAGCGCTGTTTTGGATCATTGTCTTGCTGAAATATCCATCCCCGGCGTAACTTCAACTTCGTCACTGATTCTTGAACATTATTCTCAAGAATCTGCTGATACTGAGTGGAATCCATGCGACCCTCAGCTTTAACAAGATTCCCGGTGCCGGCATTGGTCACACAGCCCCAAAGCATGATGGAACCTCCACCAAATTTTACAGTGGGTAGCAAGTGTTTTTCTTGGAATGCTGGTTTTTTGGACGCCATGCATAACGCCTTTTTGTATGACCAAACAACTCAATGTTTGTTTCATCAGTCCACTGGACCTTCTTCCAAAATGAAGCTGGCTTGTCCAAAGGTGCTTTTGCATACCTCAGGCGACTCTGTTTGTGGCGTGCTTGCAGAAACGGCTTCTTTCTCATCACTCTCCCATACAGCTTCTCCTTGTGCAAAGTGCGCTGTATTGTTACCGATGCACAGTGACACCATCTGCAGCAAGATGATGCTGCAGCTCTTTGGAGGTGTCTGTGGATTGTCCTTGACTGTTCTCACCATTCTTCTTCTTTGCCTTTCTGATATTTTTCTTGGCCTGCCACTTCTGGGCTTAACAAGAACTGTCCCTGTGGTCTTCCATTTCCTTACTATGTTCCTCACAGTGGAAACTGACAGGTTAAATCTCTGAGACAACTTCTTGTATCTTTCCCCTGAACAACTATGTTGAACAATCTTTGTTTTCAGATCATTTGAGAGCGGGCTGTCCATGCTCGGCGACCATCAAACTTAACTGAACTTGAATTGTTTTGTAAAGAGGAACGGTCTAAAATCCCTTCATCCAGGATCCAGGAACTGATTAACAGCTACAGGAAGCGACTAGAGGCTGTTATCTTTGCAAAAGGAGGATCTACTAAATATTACTGGCACTTTTCTGTTGAGGTGCCCATACTTTTGCACTGGTCAAATTTTGGTTTAATGCATATTGCACATTTTCAGTTAGTACAATAAACCTCATTTCAATCCTGAAATATTACTGTGTCCATCAGTTATTAGATATATCAAACTGAAATGGCTGCTGCAAACACCAAAATATTTAGAACTAAAAATGATTAAGATTAATAGGGGTGCCCAAACTTTTTCATAGGACTGTAACTACTATAATACTACTCCTATGTACAAGAATATAACTACTATAATACTACTCCTATGTACAAGAATATAACTACTATAATACTACTCCTATGTAAAAGAATATAACTACTATAATGCTGCTCCTATGTACAAGAATATAACTACTATAATACTACCTCCTATGTACAAGAATATAACTACTATAATACTGCTCCTATGTACAAGAATATAACTACTATAATACTACCTCTTATGTACAAGAATATAACTACTATAATACTACCTCCTATGTACAAGAATATAACTACTATAATACTACTCCTATGTACAAGAATATAACTACTATAATACTGCTCCTATATACAAGAATATAACTACTATAATACTACCTCCTATGTACAAGAATATAACTACTATAATACTACTCCTATGTACAAGAATATAACTACTATAATACTGCTCCTATATACAAGAATATAACTACTATAATACTACCTCCTATGTACAAGAATATAACTACTATAATGCTGCTCCTATGTACAATAATATAACTACTATAATACTACTCCTATCTACAAGAATATAACTACTATAATACTGCTCCTATGTACAAGAATATAACTACTATAATACTTCCTCCTATGTACAATAATATAACTACTATAATACTACTCCTATGTACAAGAATATAACTACTATAATACTGCTCCTATGTACAAGAATATAACTACTATAATACTACTCCTATGTACAAGAATATAACTACTATAATACTACCTCCTATGTACAAGAATATAACTACCATAATACTACTCCTATGTACAAGAATATAACTACTATAATACTACTCCTATGTACAAGAATATAACTACTATAATACTAGCTCCTATGTACAAGAATATAGCTACTATAATACTACCTCCTATGTACAAGAATATAACTACTATAATACTACTCCTATGTACAAGAATATAACTACTATAATACTACTCCTATGTACATGAATATAACTACTATAATACTACCTCCTAGGTACAAGAATATAGCTACTATAATACTACCTCCTATGTACAGGAATATAACTACTATAATACTAGCTCCTATGTACAAGAATATAGCTACTATAATACTACCTCCTATGTACAAGAATATAACTACTATAATACTACTCCTATGTACAAGAATATAACTACTATAATACTACTCCTATGTACATGAATATAACTACTATAATACTACCTCCTAGGTACAAGAATATAGCTACTATAATACTACCTCCTATGTACAGGAATATAACTACTATAATACTACTCCTATGTACAAGAATATAACTACTATAATACTACCTCCTATGTACAAGAATATAACTACTATAATACTACTCCTATGTACAAGAATATAACTACTATAATACTGCTCCTATATACAAGAATATAACTACTATAATACTACCTCCTATGTACAAGAATATAACTACTATAATGCTGCTCCTATGTACAATAATATAACTACTATAATACTACTCCTATCTACAAGAATATAACTACTATAATACTGCTCCTATGTACAAGAATATAACTACTATAATACTTCCTCCTATGTACAATAATATAACTACTATAATACTACTCCTATGTACAAGAATATAACTACTATAATACTGCTCCTATGTACAAGAATATAACTACTATAATACTACTCCTATGTACAAGAATATAACTACTATAATACTACCTCCTATGTACAAGAATATAACTACTATAATACTAGCTCCTATGTACAAGAATATAGCTACTATAATACTACCTCCTATGTACAAGAATATAACTACTATAATACTACTCCTATGTACAAGAATATAACTACTATAATACTACTCCTATGTACATGAATATAACTACTATAATACTACCTCCTAGGTACAAGAATATAGCTACTATAATACTACCTCCTATGTACAGGAATATAACTACTATAATACTACTCCTATGTACAAGAATATAACTACTATAATACTACCTCCTATGTACAAGAATATAACTACTATAATACTACTCCTATGTACAAGAATATAACTACTATAATACTACTCCTATGTACAAGAATATAACTACTATAATACTACCTCCTATGTACAAGAATATAACTACTATAATACTACTCCTACGTACAAGAATATAACTACTATAATACTGCTCCTATGTACAAGAATATAACTACTATAATACTACTCCTATGTACAAGAATATAACTACTATAATACTACCTCCTATGTACAAGAATATAACTACTATAATACTACCTCCTATGTACAATAATATAACTACTATAATACTACTCCTATGTACAAGAATATAACTACTATAATACTGCTCCTATGTACAAGAATATAACTACTATAATACTTCCTCCTATGTACAATAATATAACTACTATAATACTACTCCTATGTACAAGAATATAACTACTATAATACTGCTCCTATGTACAAGAATATAACTACTATAATACTGCTCCTATGTACAAGAATATAACTACTATAATACTACTCCTATCTACAAGAATATAACTACTATAATACTGCTCCTATGTACAAGAATATAACTACTATAATACTTCCTCCTATGTACAATAATATAACTACTATAATACTACTCCTATGTACAAGAATATAACTACTATAATACTACTCCTATCTACAAGAATATAACTACTATAATACTGCTCCTATGTACAAGAATATAACTACTATAATACTACTCCTATCTACAAGAATATAACTACTATAATACTGCTCCTATGTACAAGAATATAACTACTATAATACTTCCTCCTATGTACAATAATATAACTACTATAATACTACTCCTATGTACAAGAATATAACTACTATAATACTGCTCCTATGTACAAGAATATAACTACTATAATACTACTCCTATGTACAAGAATATAACTACTATAATACTACCTCCTATGTGCAAGAATATAACTACTATAATACTAGCTCCTATGTACAAGAATATAGCTACTATAATACTACCTCCTATGTACAAGAATATAACTACTATAATACTACTCCTATGTACAAGAATATAACTACTATAATACTACTCCTATGTACATGAATATAACTACTATAATACTACCTCCTAGGTACAAGAATATAGCTACTATAATACTACCTCCTATGTACAGGAATATAACTACTATAATACTACTCCTATGTACAAGAATATAACTACTATAATACTACCTCCTATGTACAAGAATATAACTACTATAATACTACTCCTATGTACAAGAATATAACTACTATAATACTACTCCTATGTACAAGAATATAACTACTATAATACTACTCCTATGTACAAGAATATAACTACTATAATACTACTCCTATGTACAAGAATAAAACTACTATAATACTGCTCCTATGTACAAGAATATAACTACTATAATACTACTCCTATGTACATGAATATAACTACTATAATACTACCTCCTAGGTACAAGAATATAGCTACTATAATACTACCTCCTATGTACAGGAATATAACTACTATAATACTACTCCTATGTACAAGAATATAACTACTATAATACTACCTCCTATGTACAAGAATATAACTACTATAATACTACTCCTATGTACAAGAATATAACTACTATAATACTACTCCTATGTACAGGAATATAACTACTATAATACTGCTCCTATATACAAGAATATAACTACTATAATACTACTCCTATGTACAAGAATATAACTACTATAATACTACTCCTATGTACAAGAATATAACTACTATAATACTACTCCTATGTACAAGAATATAACTACTATAATACTACTCCTATGTACAAGAATAAAACTACTATAATACTACCTCCTATGTACAAGAATATAACTACTATAATACTTCCTCCTAGGTACAGGTATATAACTACTATAATACTACCTCCTATGTACAAGAATATAACTACTATAATACTACCTCCTATGTACAATAATATAACTACTATAATACTACTACTATATTTATATAAGTACTATAACACTGCCCTTTATGTATATGTATATAAGTACTATAATACTGCCCTGTATGTATATGTATATAAGTACTATAATACTGCCCTGTATGTATATGTATATAAGTAATATAATACTGCCCTGTATGTATATGTATATAAGTACTATAACACTGCCCTGTATGTATACTTATACAAGCTCTTCGCTCACCCCTGTGCACGCTGTCTCGCTGGTGTCTGCCATGTTTTGATGCCTGTACTGTTCTGCATTGTTATTTTCGGTCTGTGATAAAATGCAGCTGTAAGATAAATGGCGGGCCGTCATGTTACACCATTAGGCGATGAGATTTGGGTCCTTATAGCTGCAGCACAGTAAACAGCCATCTTTTCCCCATCCATCAGTGTCTGCTGTCAGCCTGTCTTTACACGGCGGCGCTGGCTGCCTTGTACAAAGTGTTTGGTGTGCGCAGGTTTGGGCTGCGATCTCAATGGGTCCTTATCAGTTATTGAGGCGCTGACACTGGCGGCTGATACTAATAGCTGTGATCATGTAGAAGATGTGAGCGATGGCGGGGACGCAGACGGAGCAGTTTATGGCTTTATATATTTATTTTGTCTCCTATCTCCTACATAAACAGGTAAAGTGACGGAGATTTACCTGCGAGGACTTGTCATGGCCACAACTATTGTATGTGTTAGAGACGCTGCAGGCGCTATGTGCTGACATGGGGGAGCCGCAGTACACACCTGAACATCCCCCATATAGCCATATATCACAATGTACAGAAGAATACGGCTGGAGTGTATAGTGACGTCTGAGGGACAGATGAGGCGTCTAGTACTGCAGTATACATTGAGGGAAGCCATTGTGCCTTACACCAGTATCAGGCAGACCACTAACATCGCAGTCAGGAAACCCGTCGCTAGAATGGGCTTCATGCATGTCCGTTCTTTTTCACGTAATCCACCAGACGAGAATCGGACTTTCAGGATTTTTTTTCTGCTTATTTTCAATAGACCCCGCAACAGAGATCCCCAACCAGAGATCTGAGCACGTGATATTTTCAGGCTCCGTTCCCATCATGTTTAAGCCTTCCATTAGACCTAGGTAGATCCTCTGTCACATCAGTGTATAGTCATCCAGTATTATAGGTGCCCCATACACTGCAGGGTGTATATATATATATATATATATATATATATCCATGTCCTTCCCACTGGCTCGCTGAATACTTCGCTTACATTCGGTTATCACCTGTGTTCAGATTTCCATTTAGGAGATTTGCTTGGGATTCCCCGAACAGAAACCTGATCCTCTTAAAAATTGGTTACCCACGGAAACCCACGGACCCCTTAGAC
The DNA here is from genome assembly GCF_031893055.1 of Leptodactylus fuscus. NCBI lineage: Eukaryota > Metazoa > Chordata > Amphibia > Anura > Leptodactylidae > Leptodactylus > Leptodactylus fuscus. The sequence goes on along the minus strand of NC_134273.1, from coordinate 1,857,505 downwards.
TATAATAGGGAGCAAAAAATGCAGAGAGGAAAGCGCTGCCTACAGGAGCGGGCGCAGGTGTGAACCGAACCTTACACTCTCCTATACATTGATGTGCAGGATGGGCTCAGTGTCCTGTATGTCTGTAGGCAATGACAACAGACCATTGTTAGGAGCTGCCTCTTTTCTCTGTGCTGCCCCCTACAGTTGGGCATTGTGCACTGGCATCTTGTGTCAGATCTCCTTCAGCGTCTTGTTTACATAGAGAGGGATGAAGAAAGACATGGAGGCCGACAGAAGACATGAGACCACGCCAGGACTGAACAGCTTGAAGCCACTTTAAACAAAGACTTTACTCCATGTAAATAAGAAAGTTTGGAAATGGCTCAATACTCCGGTCTGAGGATCTTCAAAGCCTCGTCTGATGCCCAAGCAAAGCATGTGTCCGCAGGGAGTCACGTCTCATGATGGATTCTTGAACTTCTACTCGGCAGCCTTTAAGAAAGAGAGAAGGGAGCGCGGCGGAGAGGCCGAGAGGCTCAGCTGGGCCCTTTCTACTTCGGCCCTATTTAATTCTCACTCATGGAACAGATGAGGCTGTTTGTCAAGTCAAATGGTTCCCTGCCGAGATCTGGAACCTTCTACAGAGCGCCAGCGGCTTCCTCTATTCTGTCTGTTCTTAGCTGAGCGCCATCCTGTGGGTCTGCAGTGCGGCCTCTCCGCCATTACTTCTGTCATTAAAGGGATTGTCCGGCCGGGTGAAATTTATTTTAATAGGCAGCATGAAAAAACCAAAATGATAGGATTCCCCCCAGCGAATGACCGATCACCCACAGGGGTCCGCACCTCAGTCCTGTGTATGGCGAGGATCGGTGAATATCATCAGTTCTGTAAAATGAGCCTTATTGTGTGGCTTCTACCAAGATGGCCGCCACCGCTGCCTTTAAATCCTCCATCTTTTCATCGCGATTCAGACAATTATCTTTTCCCCATCTGAGCCGTCAGAAGAGGCAATATCCTGTGAAATTGCGCTAAAAGTAAATTAGACTTAACACTATCTTAATCCTTTCTGCTCTCGCGCCCGGATCCGCTTAGTGATATGCATCAAATACTTCCCTGTAATGGGGGCGATCCGCGCAAACTGACAAATCACCAGGGGAAAATGGAGATGGAGATCTAGAGAGGATTAACCCCTGACAGGCCGCCATGGATCACAAGCCCAGCCGGGGAAATTGCTGCAATTTCTTTACATTTCTCTTCACAGTTTTGTTTTGGTTAATGAGAATTATTGATTTCCTAATGTTTTAGACTTTATGTGATAGAAGTGATAAACATAGAAGATGTGCCGGAGATCTGCGGCCGCTGATGGGAATGGATTGTACTGGATGTTATTCATATTATTATTATTGTTGTCATTATGTATGATGAGACCCGGCGCATGCTCCGGCCCGGGAGTCACAGACCGCAGCAGGTACTACTCACCTTTGGCGTACCCGGTGTCATGGCGTCTTTCTGTATAGAGTTCTTACTGCAGATAAAAAGAACAGAGAAGCAAATCAGTAAATCCAGCAATGTCACTATAGAATTATATACATAGGAGGTCTATAGTATCTGTACCACTATAGAATTATATACATAGGAGCTGTATAGTATCTTTATCACTATAGAATTATATACATAGGAGCTGTATAGTATCTGTATCACTATAGAATTATATACATAGGAGGTGTATAGTATCTGTACCACTATAGAATTATATACATAGGAGGTGTATAGTATCTGTATCACTATAGAATTATATACATAGGAGGTCTATAGTATCTGTACCACTATAGAATTATATACATAGGAGGTCTATAGTATCTTTATCACTATAGAATTATATACATAGGAGCTGTATAGTATCTGTATCACTATAGAATTATATACATAGGAGGTGTATAGTATCTGTACCACTATAGAATTATATACATAGGAGGTCTATAGTATCTGTATCACTATAGAATTATATACATAGGAGGTCTATAGTATCTGTACCACTATAGAATTATATACATAGGAGGTGTATAGTATCTGTATCACTATAGAATTATATACATAGGAGGTCTATAGTATCTGTATCACTATAGAATTATATACATAGGAGGTGTATAGTATCTGTACCACTATAGAATTATATACATAGGAGGTGTATAGTATCTGTATCACTATAGAATTACATACTGTACATAGGAGGTCTATAGTATCTGTATCACTATAGAATTATATACATAGGAGGTGTATAGTATCTGTACCACTATAGAATTATATACATAGGAGGTGTATAGTATCTGTACCACTATAGAATTATATACATAGGAGGTGTATAGCATCTGTACCACTATAGAATTATATACATAGGAGGTGTATAGTATCTGTATCACTATAGAATTATATACATAGGAGGTGTATAGTATCTGTATCATTATAGAATTATATACATAGGAGGTCTATAGTGTCTGTACCACTATAGAATTATATACATAGGAGGTGTATAGCGTCTGTACCACTATAGAATTATATACATAGGAGGTGTATAGCATCTGTATCACTATAGAATTATATACATAGGAGGTGTATAGTATCTGTACCACTATAGAATTATATACATAGGAGGTGTATAGTATCTGTACCACTATAGAATTATATACATAGGAGGTGTATAGCATCTGTATCACTATAGAATTATATACATAGGAGGTGTATAGTATCTGTACCACTATAGAATTATATACATAGGAGGTGTATAGCATCTGTATCACTATAGAATTATATACATAGGAGGTGTATAGTATCTGTACCACTATAGAATTATATACATAGGAGGTGTATAGTATCTGTACCACTATAGAATTATATACATAGGAGGTGTATAGCATCTGTATCACTATAGAATTATATACATAGGAGGTGTATAGTATCTGTACCACTATAGAATTATATACATAGGAGGTCTATAGTATCTGTATCACTATAGAATTATATACATAGGAGGTGTATAGTATCTGTACTACTATAGAATTATATACATAGGAGGTGTATAGTATCTGTACCACTATAGAATTATATACATAGGAGGTGTATAGTATCTGTATCACTATAGAATTATATACATAGGAGGTGTATAGCATCTGTACCACTATAGAATTATATACATAGGAGGTGTATAGTATCTGTATCACTATAGAATTATATACATAGGAGGTGTATAGTATCTGTACCACTATAGAATTATATACATAGGAGGTGTATAGCGTCTGTACCACTATAGAATTATATACATAGGAGGTGTATAGTATCTGTACCACTATAGAATTATATACATAGGAGGTGTATAGTATCTGTATCACTATAGAATTATATACATAGGAGGTGTATAGTATCTGTACCACTATAGAATTATATACATAGGAGGTCTATAGTATCTGTACCACTATAGAATTATATACATAGGAGGTGTATAGTATCTGTACCATTATAGAATTATATACATAGGAGGTGTATAGTATCTGTATCACTATAGAATTATATACATAGGAGGTCTATAGTATCTGTACCACTATAGAATTATATACATAGGAGGTCTATAGTATCTGTACCACTATAGAATTATATACATAGGAGGTGTATAGTATCTGTACCACTATAGAATTATATACATAGGAGGTCTATAGTATCTGTATCACTATAGAATTATATACATAGGAGGTCTATAGTATCTGTATCACTATAGAATTATATACATAGGAGGTGTATAGTATCTGTACCACTATAGAATTATATACATAGGAGGTCTATAGCGTCTGTACCACTATAGAATTATATACATAGGAGGTGTATAGTATCTGTACCACTATAGAATTATATACATAGGAGGTGTATAGTATCTGTACCACTATAGAATTATATACATAGGAGGTGTATAGCGTCTGTACCACTATAGAATTATATACATAGGAGGTCTATAGTATCTGTACCACTATAGAATTATATACATAGGAGGTCTATAGTATCTGTACCACTATAGAATTATATACATAGGAGGTCTATAGTATCTGTATCACTATAGAATTATATACATAGGAGGTGTATAGTATCTGTATCACTATAGAATTATATACATAGGAGGTCTATAGTATCTGTACCACTATAGAATTATATACATAGGAGGTCTATAGTATCTGTACCACTATAGAATTATATACATAGGAGGTCTATAGCATCTGTACCACTATAGAATTATATACATAGGAGGTGTATAGTATCTGTACCACTATAGAATTATATACATAGGAGGTGTATAGTATCTGTACCACTATAGAATTATATACATAGGAGGTGTATAGTATCTGTATCACTATAGAATTATATACATAGGAGGTGTATAGCATCTGTACCACTATAGAATTATATACATAGGAGGTCTATAGTATCTGTACCACTATAGAATTATATACATAGGAGGTGTATAGCGTCTGTACCACTATAGAATTATATACATAGGAGGTCTATAGTATCTGTACCACTATAGAATTATATACATAGGAGGTCTATAGTATCTGTATCACTATAGAATTATATACATAGGAGGTGTATAGCATCTGTACCACTATAGAATTATATACATAGGAGGTCTATAGTATCTGTATCACTATAGAATTATATACATAGGAGGTGTATAGTATCTGTACCACTATAGAATTATATACATAGGAGGTGTATAGTATCTGTACCACTATAGAATTATATACATAGGAGGTCTATAGTATCTGTACCACTATAGAATTATATACATAGGAGGTGTATAGTATCTGTACCACTATAGAATTATATACATAGGAGGTCTATAGTATCTGTACCACTATAGAATTATATACATAGGAGGTCTATAGTATCTGTACCACTATAGAATTATATACATAGGAGGTCTATAGTATCTGTATCACTATAGAATTATATACATAGGAGGTCTATAGTATCTGTACCACTATAGAATTATATACATAGGAGGTGTATAGTATCTGTACCACTATAGAATTATATACATAGGAGGTCTATAGTATCTGTACCACTATAGAATTATATACATAGGAGGTCTATAGTATCTGTACCACTATAGAATTATATACATAGGAGGTCTATAGTATCTGTACCACTATAGAATTATATACATAGGAGGTCTATAGTATCTGTACCACTATAGAATTATATACATAGGAGGTCTATAGTATCTGTACCACTATAGAATTATATACATAGGAGGTCTATAGTATCTGTACCACTATAGAATTATATACATAAGTCTATAGTATCTGTACCACTATAGAATTATATACATAGGAGGTGTATAGTATCTGTATCACTATAGAATTATATACATAGGAGGTGTATAGTATCTGTACCACTATAGAATTATATACATAGGAGGTCTATAGTATCTGTACCACTATAGAATTATATACATAGGAGGTCTATAGTATCTGTACCACTATAGAATTATATACATAGGAGGTCTATAGTATCTGTATCACTATAGAATTATATACATAGGAGGTCTATAGTATCTGTACCACTATAGAATTATATACATAGGAGGTCTATAGTATCTGTACCACTATAGAATTATATACATAGGAGGTCTATAGTATCTGTATCACTATAGAATTATATACATAGGAGGTCTATAGTATCTGTACCACTATAGAATTATATACATAGGAGGTCTATGCTATCTGTATATGGGATTGGACCTGTATGGGCTGTGTACGCCTCTGCTGATAGCTATCAGACTGTCAGCAGACCTCCCCGGGCCTGAGCCTGTCTCCATAGCTGTTGTCCCTCCTCTTCTTTCTCAGCTCCATTAGATTGGCAGATCATCCCCTGACATTTATCTGTCATGTATGGTCTGGTTTAGTGGGATCAGCCGATTGTCTGCAGATACAGATCTCGTGTCTGTGGCCAGCTTTAGGCTTATTAGAGATGCAGGCCCACTCCGCCATGACATCATACAACCAGGCGATGAGGTCATAGCCATACATAACATCAGCATTCCTTACTTTATTGGTTTCCATTGGGTATATCCCCCCCTCCTCCGGCCCGCGCCGTTACCAGAGCAATACGCCTAAAATTTAATAACGTCGGTCGCCCCCTAAGACAAGTTACATTAGAAACAATTATACATTGAGGCCGACGTCCCCAAACAGGATTGAGCTGTAATTTTTTTGCTTATTAAAGTAATCTTTCTGATGTAAATTCTCCCTCGTACACGCGGCGAACAGCAGCCGAAATAAATTATTTTTCCCTGATTCAATTTGTCAGGTCACAAAGCACCTGGAGCTGTGAAGGATCCTGAAATATGTCTGAGGAGATGTGATGGTTGGTAGGAGCGTTTAGGGCGGGCAGCTTGTTGCCCCTGGTCCGACACATGTTCCTTGTAGCCCCCTGGCTCTAATGGATGAGGCAGGGGAGAGGGGGGTGTATTTAATATCAGGATTTGTATGCGAGCCTGTAGTCAGGAGCCAGGGATGAGCAGGCAGCCAGTATTACACCACACTCGCTAAACAGATGCTTACAATAGAAGAAGACATATGAAATCAGATCTAGTCTGGATTAATATCCACGGGCCGTGGCGCATACACACACAGCCGCGCTCTACAACGCACCGACTGCAACACAAATACATTTTTATGAGACTTTTTAGGAGATCAGCACATGAGATGTGACAGAAGAGACAACGTCGCTGTCATGTTCACTTTGTGGAGGGCACTTTCGTCCCGGATTATGAACAGCGGTGCTATGGGGGGGAGGGGGGGGGGGGGATTGAATTTGGTTCTCTTTAATGCTCCTTGATTTGGCAGATGGCTGGGTGTGTGGAAATGAGAAGGGGAAGAGGGGGGCTTATCCTCGTCTGGTCTATGACAGGCCGGGCTCAAGTAGTTGGCTGAAACTTTCAGATGTCCTGTACGTTCTGGTGGTTTTGCTGCTGCCATGTATATGGTTCTGTCTGAGCTTGTGATGTCAGACGAGCGCAGACGCCTATAGACAATGCAGCTAAACCGGAGACACTGAGCGACAAAGTCTCCGCCAATGACATATTACATGTGCATTGCCGTGTCCACCTGAAATCAGAAAACGAAACAAAGTCCTGCACACGTGGCTTTAGTGTCCGCCACAACAGACATCTGCCGGGTTCCATAGGCAGCCGCTATTTTAGACATCTGCCTGTCCGTTGTTCTGCTCCTCCAACAGAGGGGAACAACGGACAGCCAACACTGGTGTGAACCTAGCAATACTTGTCTTATGTATTCTGCCGTTTTCTCTCACACCTTTAGCTTTGCTGTATTGACTATTGGAGGACCCGGGTGTGGCTGTCCGTCCTCCATGCTTTACACTGTAGCTCTGCTTGTTCAGATTGGCTGCTGTGTACAAACATAAGCTCAGCAGGACATGGAGAGCTGAGGACAGAATAAGTAACCTATACATATATATATAGGAGATGAGCCTCGATAAGGAGGAGGAGCCTCGAGAGCCACTTTAACGATCACATCAAATCTTAGTTAATTTTTGAACAGCCCAATTTTTTTAATATTGTCATTTACACAATAATGTAGAATGATTCTCTGCAGATTATGTAAATGATAGATTAGCTGTAGAGTGCTAGCTGTGTGGTTCAGCTGCAGATTGCGTCTCTCTGCCCTGCTGATGGCGCTATAACCTCATTCCACTTTATAGTCACATTATGACACCGATGTTGCTGTTTATTATGGTCGTGTCAAGTGTTATGCAAATGCTGTCATTAGTGTTAGGGTGTGCGGTCCATCAGACGTCCGCCTGTTACTGCGCGCTGACACCTCTAATAGAAGATAACGAATGATGTCATTATACAGAATAATAATTATAATCTTATTACATCAAACACTGATGATTTCCTGAGATGCGGCGCTTTCCATCTATTAATATTTATATTGCACACCGTAGACGTCAGGGTTACCTATACCAGCCAGTCTGAAGCCTCCGCTTATTGTATTAGGCACTGCGTAATCTGATTGGTTGTTACGTGAGAAATGATGAGCAGGCCGCTTCATAACCAGCACCCCACAGAGTGGCTGATAACAGAGAACAATAGATGGAGTCTGGAGCTTCAGGTTTACTCTCCCTCCTGGAGATAATGACCCATTTACATAGTCTTACATGTCTCCTGATGACATGTGCGCAGGAGAAGAGTCTGCACGTATGACACAGAGCCCGTCTCTACACCCCACTGATGACATGTGCACAGGAGAGGAGTCTGCATGTATGACACAGAGCCCGTCTCTACACCCCACTGATGATGACATGTGCACAGGAGAGGAGTCTGCATGTATGACACAGCGTCCGTCTCCACACCCCACTGATGACGTGTGCACAGGAGAGGAGTCTGCATGTATGACACGGCCCCTGGCACTTCTAATTTACATGATTTACACTCAGTTATCCATTGAAAATAAACATGGCCGCCCAGCGTCCTAATATGATCTGCTCGTCACCACGGGCCCTTTTTCTGCCCCATAACTTAGCGTTTGTTTTCATCTGTTTTGGGAATTAGTCGCAGTTATTAGCGGAGATGACGTATCTTTCAGCTTTTTTAATCTCTGCTGTTTTTCCCTTTAATTAACAGAGCTGGCATCCGATAATGAAGATCAACCCATCACAGCAATGAAAGGTATGTCTTCTGAGTCATATCTGCACCCAGGAAAGCTGGGTGAGGGTGACCTTTACATATAGATCATCAGCGTTAACCCCCTGGCAACAGTTTAGGCTGCAGTATCGGCTGTCACCCAGCTTTCCCAGGTATTCAGACATACAGCAGAGCTGTCAGTGATCTGGTGTCAGGCCTGTGCACTCATCATCTCGGCTGGGATAAGGATCGGCTCTTCATCTTCCTCCCGAGTGACATGAAGCAGGTTCTTCCCGCTGTGATTGATAAAGCAGAGGCAGCGAGAGGGACAGGCCAGGCCCAGATAATAAACACACGCCTCTCATCATAAATATCCGCTCCTTCCCTGTCCTGACAGCGCCGGGAACACAACCTGATGGATTTACAGGCCACATTCTATGAGGGGCCACACACTGCTCATTGTAGGGGCCAACCTAGAACAATATGGCCGTACACAAGTATGGAAACGCTGATCATCTAGGAGAGGAGGCGAGTACATAGGATTATAACAGAGCACTATACAGATACGTATATACTATACATGTACTATACTAGGGTAGCTGCAGCATGGCTCCTATAATCACACAGGTACTTCACCCCTCCACTATAGTCTGGAAAGGAGAGTTCATCCAGAAATCTGTGAATACCCCCATACGTGGCACAATTCTAGGTTTGCTTGTTTTTGACCCCTTCATTTGGCGGTGTTACATAAATGACCCCCACCCCTGTGACCCCTCCCGTTATCTGCATTCATGTTACTTGCAACATTTGTCATATTTATAGTTACATGTTTGTACAGCAGCAATAACTGGCGTCAAAGCGCAGGCGGAGCCCATCATCTCCCGTGACAAATCTCCATGGCGTTCTTTATTGGAGGCCGGTGTTCACATTCATATAATTCAATTATAGCATAATAATAAAAAAAACATAGAAAATTGAAGAATCCACTTAACGTCAGACGCCGCTGCCATTCCAATCCATAACTGGCGCAAATGATGTTAAAGCAATTTGTTGTTACACGTGGTGTTAGCGGGAGATGGCGGCGGCTGATACACTGCGGCCGTTACACGCGCAGGAGGCGATTCATCAACAGCCACAAATGGCTAATAAAAGGCTAGAAGATTATTTGTTTCATGCCGGCCCTTATTATGTCAATGGATCAACGGGCTAAATGAATGCGCGTCCCCCGCTCTGCCATTCACAGCTCCATGTTATTATTTACATATCATGGAGGGATATGGCGGTATATGGTTTTAGCTGCAGGGCTGTATCCGCCGTGCCTGGTGACACATTATGGTGAGATTTGTCCTTAAAGGCAAATTTCTTGCAAATGTAAATGAGTTGAGTTGTAAAAAATGGGGTTGGTTTGGCGGTAAACATACAGACCTGCAAGCGTCAGTCAGGCGAAGAGGATGCAGATCCTAATACTAATCTGCTGCATGTCAATTCACCCCATTGGTCAAACCCGTGCAGAGGGTGCAGGTTATGGGGGAACCTCCGACACAGAAAAGAAAGTGAACCCCTTTCCTGATTCAGACGACATCTAAATAATTCCTCATCTTGTCGTACAATGACTTGGGCCGTCCCTGTACATCTCACACCAGACATTAACCCTGTTATATTCCATACTATCACCGCGATAAAAACCTGCGCCGACGATTTCACCGGACGCCTCAAATCATCCAGCAGGAAAAAAATCCAAAGGTATCGATCGTGTTATCAAATCTGATCAAATAATTCTTGAGAAGAGATTGCGGAGCAAATTGTTTCCCGGGGAACCATAAAGCGTTTATGGAACAGAAGGTTCTGAACAAGGATCCCATTCTGAAGCAGGAGCGGCCGCGGCCTTGAGACGCCGGGATATAGGGAGTTATCCGGCCTGATCTGCCGGCTTTACAGGAGGCCTACACAGGGATTAAGTTAAGTCGCACTGAAAATCTGCCCAAGCCTCAGCAAACTGAAGGTGTAATGAGGCTTCTTCCACAGAAATCTCCGGATGCAGGAAGATCTCAGCTCCAGATCTCAAGGTTCAAACACATCTTGATCTGCCTGGAGCGGAGCGCGGGGTGACAGCTGTCACCTCACCTGTCCTCCGCCCGCCCGCTCGCTGCCTCGTTATCACATGATAAGTCTGCAGGGTGTTAATAAAGACGAGTGTCTGCACAAGGCCTGGAAATCAGGAGAAATCCAAATTATTATCTGATTCTCTAATGACCTGACTCCCGGCCCTCCCGTCACAGGATCTAACAGGCACCAGCCACACTTTTATGTAGGATAATGCCATTCTTACCAGACCTGGCCGCACTATAAATATCAGAGCGCACCGGCCCAGAAGCAGGACGCCCTCCACAAGCTTCAGCCGGGCCGATCTGTCGCGTTACACTCACTTTCTATATGTGATTGTCCACTAAAAGGAATAAGACTCGAGAAATCGGCCATCGAGACTCCTTGTGAGATTCTAAACTGGGAACAGATGCTGCGTGACCACCACTGAAGGCGATATCATGGCCGATATAACTCCAATCTCCACAGACAATGTATTTCTGCTGGATTTTAGGTGTCAGTTTTCTCTTGCTCTGGCATTCTATTCATGAACTAGGACTCTCAGGATGAACTTCCCAGACAGACCAATGTTACAAGAACTTGTGGTAGGACAGGGCTGTGTCTATGTCTGTGGGGGCTCTGCAGATATTAGACTCTATACCCAGGCAATGACGGGGTTAATTGTCTTTGCTCTGTGTCCGCTCGCCGCTGAATTTATGCCCCGTGGTGTCCCAGCTTGTCACCGCAGTCCTTATTAGCTTTCATGTCCTTTTTTTCCCCTGTTAAATTATAGAGGACAGAAGCGGTGGCATCTTAAATATGTCTCCGTCTTCCTTTCTCGCCGGCATCCTCCGAGCGCACCCATTACCCTCGCCGTCATGATGCACCGAGAGGGTCGCCAGCAGAAATGCAGCTAAATTTATCATGTGCCCAATTACAACGTTAATTGGCAAGTCCCAAAAATCAATTAATTCGCAAATTTTTTCAATTAAAAATTGATATAAATCATAAAGATCTTATTAAGCAAAGGCCAAGACAGTCAACTTTTTTTTTTTTCTTGAAGGCATCTGAAAATTTGTAAAATATAAAATGCAGCATTGCAAAGGGTCTAATGCCCTTGAGTGTCTTTGTAGCAGAAGGGGGGATGTCATCAGCAGGACTGGGCTGAAGACAGATAAAAAAATATCGAGCGCTCGGCCGGACTGCCTTGTCTCCTTATTGATCAGGTGGGATTTTAACTTGCTGTGCAGATCCACAGTGTCAGCAAGTGCCAAGGGGCATTTTAGAAGCAGTCAACTTGGAGGTGTCACTTTGACATAAAAGGGTTGGGAAGTAGCGCAGTGAAATCAGAGGCGAATACTTAACGCAGCGTCATCGGGTGGAGGAAACACATGAGGCCAGCCAGGCAGTGATATGAGCGGGGCTTCCGGGGAAGGGGAGATCAATGGGGGCTCTCAGGGACCAGCTGATCACTGTGCTGTGCTCCTAGACAGCATGGAAGGAAATGTCAGTGTGGGCTCTCAGGGGCCAAAGAACAAGAGATCAGTGTGTGCACCCAAGGACCAGAGAAGAAGCTTCCAGGAGGCCAAGAAAGAAGGGGTCAGTCTGTTCCCCCAGGGGTCAAGGATGAAGAGATCAGTGTGTGCAACCAAGGATTAGTGGGCTCCAAAGACATGAGAGTGGGCAGACAGTCAGTGCAGACTCCTTGGATCTATATAAGGGGTAATCGGGGTGGGCCCTAAAATGGTGTATCAGGTGTGTAGGAGCAGAGCTGAGCACGGCGGCTCATTCTTAGTGGTGTCTCTGCCACCTCTGCATTGCTTGTGCTCCTTCAGCTTCATATGTGATGACAGTCTGTGTACAGCGCTGCAGAATATGCATGTGCTATAGAAATATGAATCATGTAGATACAAGTACTGGGGTCCAGTCTCCATTGTCTTCGTGCTGATAATCCTGACTGTTCGGAGTCATCGCTATCATTACATTTCTGGATTTGTCCTGCAGTCCGTACATCTGAGAGATTGACCTCCTCGGCAGCTATAGCGGCAGTAATACTATGTATGCAGCCCCATGTGGCAGCGGTCGGCGGGGTCCAGTGTCGGACGCTTCCTATAGATGCATTTTCACTCTTTGTATATTTCTTGCCACAAACAGCAGCTGATTCCATGCCAAGGATCCTTTATTAACCTCGCCACGTGACGGTGATCTGTGGCCAGCCGGTTACCGCCCTTATATTTACCCTGGATTAGGAAGTGTTGGTGAATGTTGGGGCATCTAAAAAGCACAAGGAATAAAGCAAAAAGGAATGAAGAATATTCATGTGAATGCTGAGCCGGTCAGACAAAGGGTTACTGGGCCAGCTGTGCCGCACTTCACTTTCCTTCCACTAGATGGCACAATGCGGCATGCAGATAAGATCAATGACAGCAGTCCTGTATCTCGTGGGCTCTGATATCACATCACAGACGTATACGCCACATATAGACCATGCAGATCATACTCCGGGTTCTGCAGATCTGTCTCCGCTCCACCATAATGATCTCAGGATGTGTCTGGAGGCGCCTGTGTTACCTGCTGTACACTACGCACTGTCTGATACAGCTGAGGCCCCGTTAACTCTTACAGGCCCAGGTTTTCTCTAGACAGAGTGTACAGGAATTCTTTATACTTTTCCCTATAGGATCTGGCCCACCAGCAGACCCTCTGTTCCACTGTTTTTAGGGGAACCCTCTAAGATGGATTTTTACTGTGCTTGGTGCATTTTTATCCATGTATAACATTTCAGTGTGAACCCAGCCCAAGAATGTCCTTAGAAATTGGCGAGTATGGCGTAGCCAAAGGCAAGCGGCTGTAATAGGGCATGAATTACGAGTCTGGGGTTGGGTGCCAGCAGCTCCTTTCCTGCTCGTGCCGGGCACTGAAGATTCATGGCCTGTAGAGGTGCAGAGCCAAGAGCTCTCTGGCTGCTCCGGCAGGTTCAGGTGCTTCCTCTGCCACTCAGAGCACAATCCCAGCCAAAAATCTGACGCAGCACTTTCCGCTCACGGCTTGGCGGCTGACATGTGCTGGCAGAAAAATGGGGCTGGGTGGGGGATAAATAGCCTGTCCCTGGGTAGGGAAATGAGAGCAAAAGATTTAGCTGTTAAATAAAATGATCCAAAATTGTCTTTCTATTCTCTAATCGCGGCCAAGAGCTGAAGGTGCAGAGCGGGAGCGCCGTACGCCGCTGAGAACGCCACCTTTGGCCTAGTACTATAACCAATTACTTTACCCTCTGTACAGAATTACAGTGTGAAATCTGCAGGTTAAGGACTTGTAATGTACCCGGGAAAGCCATTTATCAGCAATACACAAGGGCTGGAGAGAGAGGGGGGGAGTCAGGAGGACACCGCCGGGGGGGGTCAGATAACATCATAGAAGGTATGAAGGATCGGACGTCTGTATCTCCTCTATATACTGGCCATTGTGCATGTGGTGCACACTATGGAACTAAGCCAGGAGTGCAAGCAGAAAGCAGCACAAATGCAAAACGTGTGAGGATGGCGACATTGGGCTGACGGAACTGCGCTGCCAAGTTCGCTTTGTAGCCAGTTTGTTCCTAGACATCATGTGACACAATCACATGACCAGAAAGACACCATGACCGTATGATAGGCCATGAAGAGCGACGTGTGGATGGACAGGTATTATAAGAGCATCGCTGGGTGTTCTCAGGTAAGTCTCAGTTTCCACCTGATTTTTGGTCTTTAGCCGGGTTCATTTGTTGTCTTCAGTCCAGTATCAGCTTTACACGGTGGCGACATCATGTTATATCGCACATGACAGATACTAATAATATCACGCGGTATCACAGCCACTGTTACATTATGTCCTACAGTCATTTGGGATCTGCAAAAAACCCAAGAATAGAAGTTTAGTGAAATCGCTGGTCCATATAAAGCAGGTATGGATATCACCTAGCCGAGATGACTGATGGGATGACGCTAGGATCTCTCCTGAAATCAAAGCCCAATATCTGCATTTATAAGTTGTCATCATGCCTTGGACGTAGTGCCAAATATATATATATATATGTCTATAGCAGTAAGAGCGCGGCGCCATCTCACCCACCGTACCAGGCAGCAGGATCAGCCTGTAATATCTAGATTTTCTCCAGCGCCTAAAGGGTCAAGGAATCAGCCGACAAATTTCCTTTTTTTCCTTTTCAATTTACATTTTTGGCTTAAAGTGGGAGCTGGGAGGAAAATAATGCAATTGGTGACATATTCTAGGAGAGCAGTTACAACGTGTTAAGTACTTGAGAATCTCATATATTCACTCGGCCCCTGGCAACACACATCTGCCTAATGTTAGAGTTTAAATATCCTTTTCCATTTTACATGCATTCAAGTCTCATTTGAGGGAAATGAAACGGTATTATTAAAGGGAGATTTTGCACAAATGGCCTGAATTTGACATGTCAGGTTCAATGAGGCTGCTACATATGTAACAAGGAGAAGGGCTCAAAGGCGACAAACCTCTTTGGAGAGAAAGTCCCTGATTCTGAAATTAAATTTGCATGTGGCGTACCCGTCGTCCTTCACTCCGCACACGCCGGCTGTCACAGGCTGTCTCAGTACAACTTCTCGCCCCCTACCCTCTCCCTAATCCTGGACCCCTCACCCAGGTACAAAGCGCGCTTTCATTTTAATGAGTTTCGGGTGAAGATTTGTCTCATGTCGTTTTAAGTTTGGAGCAGCAGAGTGAAGGTAAAGTGCGAGGCTCAGTACAAGGTCCTTCCTCCTCTGGAGAGACCCCGACCCTTACCCACTCCCTTTACTGTTAATGATCTTTGGGGTGATTGGTTTCAGGTAATGTTTCCTTTAGGGGTGACAGTACAGTAAATAAGATTCTTCCTACATTTAGACAATCCAAAGTTTCTAATTTTTCCTACTTCCTATAACGGCTGATAGGGGGCGTCCTAACAGATGGGGACGGTTCTCTTCCCATTGACGCAATGATTATTGGTTGTATCCTGATATTTCCTAAACCTATTACTCAAGCCAATGAAGCACACGTGTCGGATTCCAATAATTTCCACCACAACATTGTGACTAATTTGCATCAACATTATCTATCCAATCTGTCATGTGCACTGAAATGTCAGTAAATAAGATGAGTGGCGGGCACAGCGGGGGCTAATACAAGGTGCGCCCCGCACCTCATTACGTGTTAATGAAGCTCCTCCATACCGTGCACGAGGCGTTGTGCCGTTACAGATGCCCCCGTGAAAGTGACAGAGAGCTCTGGCCTTTGCTGTAGATTAGCTTCAATTGCCTGGATGCATGGAATAGATTGGATGTTATCTATCATGGCGCGGCCCAGGTCGTTATTTAATAATTAATAGAGACTTCTTATTCTCCTGTGCCTGCTAAGGAGCTGATTGCAGCACGGCCAGCGCCCGGCTCTCTGCGCGCACACTTGAAGGAATAACCCCATCCTTTTTCATTTGTCAGCGGGATCACAATGGGAACTTGTCAGGTGTATGATTTAGAGTTTTTCCTGTTTCCCATTAAACCCCGGGATGGCCCCCCTCCTACCTTACTGTCTTACCTCTCACAACAGCTCCCTCCGTGCCCCGCACTTCCTTGATGGCTTTCTCCAGGCCCTAATTGCTTCTCTGCATTTACACCGGTGGGCTAATTTGCAGCGGCTCTTTATTAGGTTGGATGAGACCCAAATTACGCCATCAATTACATACACTCTGTCTGAAACGCTCATACGAGGTGTCAAAGGGGGAGAAATGAGGGAAGGGTCTTTCCATAAACTCAGACCCCCAGATTACCTCTTATCTCCAGACACAGCGACACCTGTGATCATAGGGCGACCTACACAAAGCAGGAGATCGGGAATGGCCCGGATTATCCTCATCTGTATAGGGACACAGGACTGCAGGGAAGGAAGATATTCCCATATATTCTAGATACCAATGAGACTGGACAGTCTATAAAGCATATTGATGGGGGAAGGGGGGCTTGTTCAGGTCCCTCAGCCTTTGGATGCTCTGGAGGGCCCGTCCTATCTTGTGTTACAGGTAAGTGAGTGAGCCCCTGAGCCTAGAAGACCCTGTAATTCTCCCTGTAGGGGGCGCTGCAGGGAAAGGTCACAGCTGGTCTGCGCAGGAGGCCATCTTATTGTCTCACAAGTAGGGATTTCCAAAGCAGAGACCCCCTTTTAACTAGTATGCATATGATTTAGTCAGGATGGGTGACAACCTGCGCCCCTCTGCGGATCTCTTCTATTATTTGGCTATGTACTAAGTATCAGTAATCGCCATCCGTTTCTCCTACAGGGACCCCATTTACCTGATATTGACTTGCGTGAGTTTTTCCAGCTCTTGCTCCATATGTTCTTGTAACTCCCCGGGACGCAGCAGGACCTGGCAGATGGGGCAGATCGGAGCCTGGCTGTCAAACAACGCCACTTTCTTTTTACCTGCGGAGAGAGAAAAGCGAGAACATTTATAAGGAGGCCGGCACTGAGAGGGTTAAGTCTGTCCCTATTATTCTCCTATATCCCTGTAGTGGCAGAGCAGGGCCGGGTGTAATAACCATTATCGGCCCTATTTACACTCTGTACATGTGCAGCTGTACGCTGCGCTGTCCTGGACACGTATGATGGCGGCTGTGATATACGGGAGCCCTCATTATGCTGCAGTCAGTATATGGATGACAGGGGCAGAGATGCACAGTGATGGACGCATGTAATAAAAATGCAAATGGCTGCTAATTAAGATGTTTATTGTAAAACAATGCTGATCTTAATGCCAACCACGTGGCAACTGACGCGGCAAGACTGCACCGAAGTAGGCCATAAATAAAGTCAAGAGTCCCCCATCAGCAGGAAAGCGTCTCCTGCAGCTCCAAACCTCCCGCACACCCCGGCGTATCCCTGGCGGGCGACTCTCCAGAGAGGCTCAGTCTACGCAGATCTACAAACACATCCATAGGTGTGCAGAAGCTCCAATGATCACATGTGTACCAAGTGAGCGCCCCTGGTGGTGGGACTGGGAACAGAGCAGGTGGGTGCAGATTGCTGATGTAGTCCGACCCCAGGCTCCGCTTCTGGCCTATGGTCACATACATTGTACCTGGTCCACATAACAAGGCATTCAGGTGGATGGGAAAGCTGGGTGCCAACTTTATATGGAAACTGTACTGGTGGTCAGCCAGCTTTAGCGATCTGGCCGATGAGCCCAGGCGCCATATTCCCCATTTTTTGCATCCCTGTTTTTATTGGGTGTCTCTTTAATGTAAAGGCGTCTGGCAGCAGAACAGAGCGGGATGTCTCTGGGCCGCGGCCTCGCCAAACCCTCGCTCAAGTGTCTGCAGGACGAGTTTTCCAAGCACCAGTGGAAAATGAGTGTGAGATTGTTGTGTATGATGGAGCTGGCAGCCGCCAGGAATAGCCCGGCACTATTAATAGGCGCAGCCTCCGGTCATTGACAATGAGGGCGCAGGGCTCGAGCCTTTTCCGAAATAAACAAGCCCTTGTTTAGAAGCAGAGGATATCCTGTCGTATGTGCGAGGCGAGAGCTGTGCCAGCCGCTGTAATATAACATAAGCAGACAGATAGAAGACATGAAACGCGACAGCACATTACCGCCACTCAGCGCCTTTAATTTGCCGATTTCTCTTGTCTTGCAGCATAGCCGTCATGGCTGTAAACGGGAGGTTATATTATCTGCCTCATAATCTCCAGGGGTTGCTTGTGTTCATGCAATCCTGCTTTAAATAAGATGTTTAGCGAAGCCTACGCCGGGTTGTCAGCCAAGACGCACGTTCAGCTGCCAAATTCCAGACGGACAGAAATGGTGTTTTATGTCTGAAGCCGGGCTGAAAAATACTAAATAAAGATCTATTGTAGGTCTGAGAATAGCAAAACAAGGGGGGCAAATACTTTACTGTGCATGATATCAGGACCCACCCCGCGTGACCTGGGGATCTTACAAGTGTCCCTGGCTGTCTCCTTCAGGTTTGGATTATCTTGGGTCTCTCCCCTGATTTGGTGACATTGGTTCCCCCTGTAAGTCAGTTCTATCTTTCAGGTTGTGGTTTTTGCCGGGTCCTCTTGTGTCTGATATATCTATAGGCCTGCCATCTATCCTGGGGCTGGTATACATGGTATATATATGGTGCAATCCTACATCTCAAGCATCCTGCCAGTGTATACCTGTGACTGGCATATACTGCACGCTAGTCATAGCACATGACACCACAAGCCGTGAGAGGGTTAAGCCACAAATCCAGGCCTTGTATCGCTGACTCTATCCTGAGCTGTCTGATGCATGAACAGAATGCCAGTAATACAGTAAAGACTGACATACAGTCAGGGCAGCTGGAGATGTGAGTGCCTCTATCTGTAGTGTCATTTTGGGGTAACCCAGCCACTTAGTCGTTGCAGAGATTTCCATAACGGCCTAAACCAGGCGTGACTAAAGGGCGATGCAAGGGGGCGGCCATTAAAATAAGGCAGAATCTATAGAATCCTTCATCGGGGTGGAGGAGGGGAATAAACAACTTTAAAGAGCGCTTATTATCCTGTCGGTGGTGTCAGCGCGGCGCGTACCCCGGCCCTCCGCACAAAATGCCTCTCCAATTAGCTTTCTATCAGCCGGTGCGGTCAGAGTAAACTGTCGGCGACGTGGTCATTCACGGGCTCCGCTGAACCGAGAGCCTACAATGACAGGGGATGGCGAGGAAGGAGCGGCAGATACTTAATGGACGGCCGGTAATGACAGGCCACTTAGGAGAGAGGAGAGCAGTTTACATGTCACAGCAGAGAGCGCTGAGTAGCGGGTAATAAGAGCTCTGATATCAACCATTATCACATGGCGGCACACAAGACATGGCACATCTGTAGTAATACCGCAGCATGTAAATATTCCCTTACACTCAGGTCATGACTGCCTGGCCCTTCTATCCGGGCCTGATGCCAAACCAGCAGATGGGTGACAGAGCCTGGGCATCGGCTACGAGGGGGGAGCAGGCTGGTCCTGCTGGTTATCAGGGCACAGTGCAGGGTATCGGGTATGTCGGTAGTCAGGACAGGATACGCATGGTTGTCGGTAGTCAGGACAGGATACGCATGGTTGTCGGTAGTCAGGACAGGATACGCATGGTTGTCGGTAGTCAGGACAGGATACGCATGGTTGTCGGTAGTCAGGACAGGATACGCATGGTTGTCGGTAGTCAGGACAGGATGTGTATGGTTGTCGGTAGTCAGGACAGGATACGCATGGTTGTCGGTAGTCAGGACAGGATGTGTATGGTTGTCGGTAGTCAGGACAGGACATGAAGTTCTCTACACACAATATTACAGCTTTATTAATAGTGTTGTGAAGTTAACAGATGATGGCAGTGATAAGTGGGGCATATTCATCATGACAGCGGGATATCCGTGTGTCACCAGACTGCAGCAGGGGGCGCCACCTCTACAGTGAGGTAAGAATAACTTTATTTATATAGCAGAGGGAGACATGAGCAGTGACTGTGTAGTGCTGTAAGTAAATATGGCGGTCTTACTGTATAATAGATGGTATGTGCATGATGTGTAGGTCATATAATACATGGTACGTACATGATGTGTAGGTCATATAATAGATGGTATGTGCATGATGTGTAGGTCATATAATAGATGGTATGTACATGATGTGTAGGTCATATAATAGATGGTATGTACATGATGTGTAGGTCATATAATAGATGGTATGTGCATGATGTGTAGGTCATATAATAGATGGTATGTGCATGATGTGTAGGTCATATAATAGATGGTATGTGCATGATGTGTAGGTCATATAATAGATGGTATGTGCATGATGTGTAGGTCATATAATAGATGGTATGTACATGATGTGTAGGTCATATAATAGATGGTATGTACATGATGTGTAGGTCATATAATAGATGGTACGTACATGATGTGTAGGTCATATAATAGATGGTACGTACATGATGTGTAGGTCATATAATAGATGGTACGTACATGATGTGTAGGTCATATAATAGATGGTACGTACATGATGTGTAGGTCATATAATAGATGGTACGTACATGATGTGTAGGTCATATAATAGATGGTACGTACATGATGTGTAGGTCATATAATAGATGGTACGTACATGATGTGTAGGTCATATAATAGATGGTACGTACATGATGTGTAGGTCATATAATAGATGGTACGTACATGATGTGTAGGTCATATAATAGATGGTACGTACATGATGTGTAGGTCATATAATACATGGTACGTACATGATGTGTAGGTCATATAATAGATGGTACGTACATGATGTGTAGGTCATATAATAGATGGTACGTACATGATGTGTAGGTCATATAATAGATGGTACGTACATGATGTGTAGGTCATATCCCCCCCATGTATTCTCTGCTGCAGGATGCAATAAGGAGCGAGATGTGCAGGGTAATAATTTAAGAAACTTGTATCCGGGGTGCAATCACTTTATATATTAGGAGGGGGAGGAGGGGACGTACACGGCTGAGAGGAATGTGTGACAATTACCGGCGGAGCTGGATGAGGCCTCTGTCATCGGCTGTCACTCCGCCATCGCCCAAATACTCCCATTCAATAATAATAATAATAATATAAAAGAGGAGGAAGACGCTGAATAAAATAAAAAAAGCTGCCGACGCCAGTGCTCCGGTGCGGCCGGCCTCATCTCCTTTCATTTGTGGTGAAGACGAGATGCGACACTCAACAGCCCGCGATAAAATTGATAGGGAGGGTGGGCGGTGTAAGGAGGGCTCCAGCGCTGATCGATATCACTAAAAGCCGTGAGACACCCTGATGGAGGGTAATTTTTTTGTCTTTGCTGAAGTATGGGCGCAGGACGACGGTGATTCATGATTCTCACGCTCAGCCGGTAACTGGAGGCTGACAAGACAATGAATTCTAGATGAGAAAGACTTCAACATCTCAAAACCAGGAGGGCATGGAAGCGGCCACACCGCGGCAACAAGAAGGGCCCTGGACTGAGCTCAGATCAGGGGCCCCTACTGTCATATTCCTCAACACTCCCCTACCTAGGAGGGGCTTATAGCTCTGTTCATCCTGAGCTGCCTGATTCATGAATACAGAGAAAGGAACAAACACAAGACTCCATGTAAATGATGTACAAATCTCTGTGCCCACTGTCATGGCAGCTATCAGTGGGTGCCACCTCGGACCTGGCACAAGAGGTGAGGACCCCACTCACAAGAGCTTACATTCTATGAGGAGATAGAGAGGACACCAGAGGAATAAGGACCCCGCTCACAAGAGCTTACAATCTATGGGGAGATAGAGAGGACACAAGAGGAGTGAGGACCCCGCTCACAAGAGCTTACAATCTATGAGGAGATAGAGAGGAGGACACAAGAGGAGTGAGGACCCCGCTCACAAGAGCTTACAATCTATGAGGAGATAGAGGACACAAGAGGAGTGAGGACCCCGCTCACAAGAGCTTACCAACTATGAGGAGATAGGAGAGGACACAAGAGGAGTGAGGGCCCCGCTCACAAGAGCTTACAATCTATGGGGAGATAGAGAGGAGGACACAGGAGGAGTGAGGACCCCGCTCACAAGAGCTTACAATCTATGGGGAGATAGAGAGGAGGACACAAGAGGAGTGAGGACCCCGCTCACAAGAGCTTACAATCTATGAGGAGATAGAGAGGACACAAGAGGAGTGAGGACCCCGCTCACAAGAGCTTACAATCTATGAGGAGATAAAGAGGAGGACACAGGAGGAGAGAGGACCCCGCTCACAAGAGCTTACAATCTATGAGGAGATAAAGAGGAGGACACAGGAGGAGTGAGGACCCCGCTCACAAGAGCTTACAATCTATGAGGAGATAGAGAGGACACAAGAGGAGTGAGGACCCCGCTCACAAGAGCTTACAATCTATGGGGAGATAGAGGACACAAGAGGAGTGAGGACCCCGCTCACAAGAGCTTACAATCTATGAGGAGATAGGAGAGGACACAAGAGGAGTGAGGACCCCGCTCACAAGAGCTTACAATCTATTGGGAGATAGAGAGGAGGACACAAGAGGAGTGAGGACCCCGCTCACAAGAGCTTACAATCTATGAGGAGATAGAGAGGACACAAGAGGAGAGAGGACCCCGCTCACAAGAGCTTACAATCTATGGGGAGATAGAGAGGACACAAGAGGAGTGAGGACCCCGCTCACAAGAGCTTACAATCTATGTGGAGATAGAGAGGAGGACACAAGAGGAGTGAGGACCCCGCTCACAAGAGCTTACAATCTATGGGGATATAGAGAGGACACAGGAGGAGTGAGGACCCCGCTCACAAGAGCTTACAATCTATGAGGAGATAGAGAGGACACAAGAGGAGTGAGGACCCCGCTCACAAGAGCTTACAATCTATGGGGAGATAGAGAGGACACAAGAGGAGTGAGGACCCCGCTCACAAGAGCTTACAATCTATGGGGAGATAGAGAGGACACAAGAGGAGTGAGGACCCCGCTCACAAGAGCTTACAATCTATGGGGATATAGAGAGGACACAGGAGGAGTGAGGACCCCGCTCACAAGAGCTTACAATCTATGAGGAGATAGAGAGGACACAAGAGGAGTGAGGACCCCGCTCACAAGAGCTTACAATCTATGGGGAGATAGAGAGGACACAAGAGGAGTGAGGACCCCGCTCACAAGAGCTTACAATCTATGAGGAGATAGGAGAGGACACAAGAGGAGTGAGGACCCCGCTCACAAGAGCTTACAATCTATGGGGAGATAGAGAGGACACAAGAGGAGTGAGGACCCCGCTCACAAGAGCTTACAATCTATTGGGAGATAGAGAGGAGGACACAAGAGGAGTGAGGACCCCGCTCACAAGAGCTTACAATCTATTGGGAGATAGAGAGGAGGACACAAGAGGAGTGAGGACCCCGCTCACAAGAGCTTACAATCTATGTGGAGATAGAGAGGAGGACACAAGAGGAGTGAGGACCCCGCTCACAAGAGCTTACAATCTATGAGGAGATAGAGAGGACACAAGAGGAGAGAGGACCCCGCTCACAAGAGCTTACAATCTATGGGGAGATAGAGAGGAGGACACAAGAGGAGTGAGGACCCCGCTCACAAGAGCTTACAATCTATGTGGAGATAGAGAGGAGGACACAAGAGGAGTGAGGACCCCGCTCACAAGAGCTTACAATCTATGGGGAGATAGAGAGGAGGACACAAGAGGAGTGAGGACCCCGCTCACAAGAGCTTACAATCTATGAGGAGATAGAGAGGACACAAGAGGAGAGAGGACCCCGCTCACAAGAGCTTACAATCTATGGGGAGATAGAGAGGACACAAGAGGAGTGAGGACCCCGCTCACAAGAGCTTACAATCTATGAGGAGATAGAGAGGAGGACACAAGAGGAGAGAGGACCCCGCTCACAAGAGCTTACAATCTATGAGGAGATAGGAGAGGACACAAGAGGAGTGAGGACCCCGCTCACAAGAGCTTACAATCTATGAGGAGATAGAGAGGACACAGGAGGAGTGAGGACCCCGCTCACAAGAGCTTACAATCTATGGGGAGATAGAGAGGACACAAGAGGAGTGAGGGCCCCGCTCACAAGAGCTTACAATCTATGAGGAGATAGAGAGGACACAAGAGGAGTGAGGACCCCGCTCACAAGAGCTTACAATCTATGAGGAGATAGAGAGGACACAAGAGGAGTGAGGACCCCGCTCACAAGAGCTTACAATCTATTGGGAGATAGAGAGGAGGACACAAGAGGAGTGAGGACCCCGCTCACAAGAGCTTACAATCTATGTGGAGATAGAGAGGAGGACACAAGAGGAGTGAGGACCCCGCTCACAAGAGCTTACAATCTATGGGGAGATAGAGAGGACACAAGAGGAGTGAGGACCCCGCTCACAAGAGCTTACAATCTATGAGGAGATAGAGAGGAGGACACAAGAGGAGTGAGGACCCCGCTCACAAGAGCTTACAATCTATGAGGAGATAGAGAGGAGGACACAAGAGGAGTGAGGACCCCGCTCACAAGAGCTTACAATCTATGAGGAGATAGGAGAGGACACAAGAGGAGTGAGGACCCCGCTCACAAGAGCTTACAATCTATGAGGAGATAGGAGAGGACACAAGAGGAGTGAGGACCCCGCTCACAAGAGCTTACAATCTATGGGGAGATAGAGAGGACACAAGAGGAGTGAGGACCCCGCTCACAAGAGCTTACAATCTATGAGGAGATAGGAGAGGACACAAGAGGAGTGAGGACCCCGCTCACAAGAGCTTACAATCTATGAGGAGATAGGAGAGGACACAAGAGGAGTGAGGACCCCGCTCACAAGAGCTTACAATCTATGAGGAGATAGAGAGGAGGACACAAGAGGAGTGAGGACCCCGCTCACAAGAGCTTACAATCTATGGGGAGATAGAGAGGAGGACACAAGAGGAGTGAGGACC
This sequence comes from Leptodactylus fuscus, assembly GCF_031893055.1. Classification (NCBI taxonomy): domain Eukaryota; kingdom Metazoa; phylum Chordata; class Amphibia; order Anura; family Leptodactylidae; genus Leptodactylus; species Leptodactylus fuscus. The sequence goes on along the minus strand of NC_134273.1, from coordinate 1,832,250 downwards.
CCGCTCACAAGAGCTTACAATCTATGGGGAGATAGAGAGGAGGACACAAGAGGAGTGAGGACCCCGCTCACAAGAGCTTACAATCTATGGGGAGATAGAGAGGAGGACACAAGAGGAGTGAGGACCCCGCTCACAAGAGCTTACAATCTATGAGGAGATAGAGAGGAGGACACAAGAGGAGTGAGGACCCCGCTCACAAGAGCTTACAATCTATGGGGAGATAGAGAGGAGGACACAAGAGGAGTGAGGACCCCGCTCACAAGAGCTTACAATCTATGGGGAGATAGAGAGGACACAAGAGGAGTGAGGACCCCGCTCACAAGAGCTTACAATCTATGAGGAGATAGAGAGGACACAAGAGGAGTGAGGACCCCGCTCACAAGAGCTTACACTCTATGAGGAGATAGAGAGGACACAAGAGGAGTGAGGACCCCGCTCACAAGAGCTTACAATCTATGAGGAGATAGAGAGGACACAAGAGGAGTGAGGACCCCGCTCACAAGAGCTTACAATCTATGGGGAGATAGAGAGGAGGACACAAGAGGAGTGAGGACCCCGCTCACAAGAGCTTACACTCTATGAGGAGATAGAGAGGAGGACACAAGAGGAGTGAGGACCCCGCTCACAAGAGCTTACAATCTATGAGGAGATAGAGAGGAGGACACAAGAGGAGTGAGGACCCCGCTCACAAGAGCTTACAATCTATGGGGAGATAGAGAGGAGGACACAAGAGGAGTGAGGACCCCGCTCACAAGAGCTTACAATCTATGAGGAGATAGAGAGGAGGACACAAGAGGAGAGAGGACCCCGCTCACAAGAGCTTACAATCTATGGGGAGATAGAGAGGAGGACACAAGAGGAGAGAGGACCCCGCTCACAAGAGCTTACAATCTATGAGGAGATAGAGAGGACACAAGAGGAGTGAGGGCCCCGCTCACAAGAGCTTACAATCTATGGGGAGATAGAGAGGAGGACACAAGAGGAGTGAGGACCCCGCTCACAAGAGCTTACAATCTATGAGGAGATAGAGAGGACACAAGAGGAGTGAGGACCCCGCTCACAAGAGCTTACAATCTATGGGGAGATAGAGAGGACACAAGAGGAGTGAGGACCCCGCTCACAAGAGCTTACAATCTATGGGGAGATAGAGAGGACACAAGAGGAGTGAGGACCCCGCTCACAAGAGCTTACAATCTATGAGGAGATAGAGAGGAGGACACAAGAGGAGTGAGGACCCCGCTCACAAGAGCTTACAATCTATGAGGAGATAGAGAGGAGGACACAAGAGGAGTGAGGACCCCGCTCACAAGAGCTTACAATCTATGAGGAGATAGAGAGGAGGACACACACATTTGAACACACAAGGTGTATTAGAACTGTGGAGGATGCTTCTGAATGAAGGGTTCAGGTCTTGAGGAATAAGAATGAATAAAGAACAGGAGCCAATTTATAAATCTGTGTCTTCTGGACGCACTTAAAATTGTGTATGTTGAAAATGAAGTGTATGACCCTCCAGGTGCAAAGCCCATGGGAAAACTCTGGATGATGTGCCCACAATGTCTTCCACCCCACAGGCTTTGCTCCTGGAGGTGCACTATTATTGTAATGACTGGCACATTTACACAGTGCCATCAATATATATATGTGTGTGTGTATATACATCCTACTAATATTATACATGTGACAGTTTGGATGTTTGTTCCTCAATCACACAATAACCACTGACCGTATTTGGATGAGATTTGCCCCATAGATACTCTGTAACCTGGAGTAACACATCGGCTACTTTGTATCCCAGTAAATGACATGGCTTCACTACTGTTCTGGATTTATGGTCACATACTATATTACACTGCTCCTGCAGGTCCCAGGTCTGTTATCTCTCTATGTAACACTCAGCTATCCCTCAGTCCATTGTGTACAAGCATCTGCATATTATCTGATCTGCTCCAGGCAGTGCTGACACACTGGAGGGGAATCACCTTTACTCCACATTGGCAGTTTGCTAATATTAAACATGGTGGGAAAAATAAATATATATATATAGCCCTCTGGCTGTCTCCAGAACATTGCAGCACTGTCACCAGCCCATTGTGTACTGCAGAGTATCTCTCTTTTCGGCGGCTGCAGATAATGTGTCTTGTACTGCCATGACATCAGGCGGACGGTGCTCGGTGTCAGCTTGTATTACACATCCCGGCCCATCCTCCTCCTCCTCCTAGATTTTGGTAATACACAATTGTGTGTGATCCTGTGAGTGTCTCCATGTCACGGCGCCCATAACACCCCGACACCCTGTGATCCCACTGTATACAGCACATAGGCTGGACATGAAGTCATGGCTGCAGTCTGATCTCTAATAGTGATGATGGGGATACGAGAGATCACAGACCAAAATATCCAATAACCTGAACTTCACACATAAGGAGAACAAGAGGCGGCAAATCCCAGATGTGTGGCCCCTCCATCTGCCACCACTGAAAACTATAAAGACACATTAACAGGCAGCAGCGGCCCCGGGCCCCAGGGAGCAAAGGGCTGAGGAGATGTACAAAGAGCTGAGGATCTAATGACATCTCAGTGTGAAATGAACAATGTCATTCCTCTACCTACACGAGATGGACACGGAGAGATAATTAGTGGATGATCTCAGCTGGAAATATCCCTGCGATAATGGAGGACGGACGGCCATATCTCATTACACCTGAGCAAGCGGCACCGCGGACACATACAAGGCAGACAGACAGACAGACACAAAGGTATCAGACAGACAGAGATAGATATAGGATAGATAGGTAGTAGTTAGATGGATAGATAGATAGATAGATAGATAGGAGATAGATAGATAGGAGATAGATAGATAGATAGATAGATAGATAGATAGATAGATAGGAGATAGATAGATAGATAGATAGATAGGTAGTAGATAGATAGGAGATGGATAGATAGATAGATAGATAGATAGATAGGAGATAGATAGATAGGAGATAGATAGATAGATAGATAGATAGATAGATAGATAGATAGATAGATAGATAGGAGATAGATAGATAGATAGGTAGTAGATAGATAGGAGATGGATAGATAGATAGATAGATAGATAGATAGATAGAGATAGATAGATAGATAGATAGATAGATAGATAGATAGGAGATAGATAGATAGATAGATAGGAGATAGATAGATAGATAGATAGATAGATAGATAGATAGATAGGAGATAGATAGATAGATAGATAGATAGATAGATAGATAGGAGATAGATAGATAGATAGATAGGAGATAGATAGATAGATAGATAGGAGATAGATAGATAGGTAGTAGATAGATAGGAGATGGATAGATAGATAGATAGATAGATAGATAGATAGATAGATAGATAGATAGGAGATAGATAGATAGATAGGAGATAGATAGATAGATAGATAGATAGGAGATAGATAGATAGATAGATAGATAGATAGATAGATAGGAGATAGATAGATAGGTAGTAGATAGATAGGAGATGGATAGATAGATAGATAGATAGATAGATAGATAGATAGATAGATAGGAGATAGATAGATAGATAGATAGATAGGAGATAGATAGATAGATAGATAGATAGATAGATAGATAGATAGGAGATAGATAGATAGGAGATAGATAATAGATAGATAGATAGATAGATAGATAGATAGATAGATAGGAGATAGATAGATAGGAGATAGATAGATAGGAGATAGATATATAGATAGGTAGTAGATAGATAGGAGATAGATAGATAGGTAGTAGATAGATAGGAGATAGATAGATAGGAGATAGATAGATGATAGATGGATATATATATAGATAGGAGATAGATAGGAGATAGATAGTAGATAGATAGATAGATAGATAGATAGATAGATAGATAGGAGATAGATAGATAGGAGATAGATAGGAGATAGATAGATAGGAGATAGATAGATAGGAGATAGATAGATAGATAGATAGATAGGTAGTAGATAGATAGGAGATAGATAGATAGGTAGTAGATAGATAGGAGATAGATAGATAGGAGATAGATAGATGATAGATGGATATATATATAGATAGGAGATAGATAGGAGATAGATAGTAGATAGATAGATAGATAGATAGATAGATAGATAGATAGATAGATAGATAGATAGGAGATAGATAGATAGGAGATAGATAGGAGATAGATAGATAGATAGATAGATAGATAGATAGATAGATAGATAGGAGATAGATAGATAGGAGATAGATAGACAGGAGATAGATAGATAGATAGATAGATAGATAGATAGATAGATAGATAGGAGATAGATAGATAGGCATAGCTATAGTGGGGCAGATAGTAATCTCCACTGGGCCCTGGAGCATGAGGGGGCCACAGATATGCCTACAACATTACAGCACATGATAAGTGGGGGCTCTGCTCCATATTTGGGGGCTCAGGAGCTTGCAGTTCCATCTCTGGATATGAGACTGTTTTCGTCTCTTTGCCTCCTGCTTATTCCTGGGCACACATTAAGTGCTAATACATCTCCTCAGAAGGATCATCTATGGTGGAGGAGAGAAGAATCTGAGGGCCCGGGTTCAGTATTTGTAGCCCAGCAGCTGCTATGTGCGGGTCAATAAGAGCCTGCAGCTCACGCCTGGCGCTGTCACCTCTCCCTCCACCGCGTCTGCACATGAGGATGCATACAAAATGCCCATTGCAGCCCCTGGCACTTTCCCCTGCACCTCCGGGCGGATAAATGACTTTGAGAAATGGCTAATCGATTATCATTCAGTGCGGAGCCTCCTTCCCCAGGTTGCAGCCTCTCCACTTGTATAAGCAGCATCTCTCAGCTCAGGCCCAGGACGGCTCCATCTCATTCATCAGAGTAAAATCCAGCACTTTGTAATTAAGTCTATATTACTTAATTGTAGCCATGTTGACAGAGGCCCTTTGTTTAATCAAGGGATCAGACGGGGCCTTGAAGTGGAGCCTTGGCTGCTGCTCTCGCCCTCTGTGCTGCTGCCGGGAACGCTCTGTGCTCACTTCTTGGCTTTAGGGGAGCAGTGACCAAAGGGGAAACGCCTGTCCCTTCACATCTGTTCCAGGGCAGAGGCCTGAGCCTATGGCGACTGCAGGATAGTTCTCAGTATCTGCCTATGATCCCCCTCCATATTCTGCTGCTCCCTACACACGACGTAGTCACAGCAAGAACCCTGATGTGGGTATAGCCTGGAATATAAGGTCACATAACACGGTCACCTGCTGCCACGCTACTGATGGGATATGACGTGGCCAATGCCTCTAGCACACACGGAATATGTTGTTGCCCTTTGAATAAAAGTTTTGGCTGCAGGCAGGGGCGTATAAATAAGTATTAATGGTTGTAATAAGCAGCGCGGCGTCACGGCTGCAGTTTATCCCCACACATCACAGCGCTGGACGTGCAGATATATCTATATCTATAGCAGATACATTGATATTCAGCAGACGACAAATCACAGCTCTCAGTCCGCAGCCCAATAAAATATCCTAATTACCGTAAGCAAATAAAATCCAGCCAGGCCTCGAACTTCAGCGAGAACTTAACTCCTCGCTGCCCGGCTGCCGCTCATTAAATGTGTATGGCCCAATAGATCCGAGAATGTCAACATTACTCCAGACATGGATTTTCTAGGGATCCTCTTAAAAGCAGAACTTCTGCCATCTATCACCTTCTCCTTCTGTGCTGCAGGATGTGAATTTGTGACTCGCTCCAGAACATTAAGACATATGGCGACACAGGTCAGGCCGAGCGGCCAAGAAGCTGCTACTTTTCAGGTAACGCCGTACATTTCCTTCTGTTCTGGCTCATCTCCTGTAAACGTCCAGCGCTCCATAAACCCTGCCTCAGTCCACACAACTCCCATTTACTGTATCGTCTACAAGGCATCTTCAGCTACCCATAGACATAAAGATGCTCCTCCAATCTGACGGGTTCTGTGCTGGATATGTGCTGTGCATGAATGGAGGCTCTTCCATGGTCAACAGATTGGAAATATTGTTCTGTAGCAATGAGTGGGACATATGGCAGATTCTACAATCACTGATTACTACAACCAGTATGATCGCTACAATCACTATGACCTCTACGATCACTACAATCACTATGACTTGTACAACCACTATGATTGCTACAACCAGTATGACTTCTACAATCACTATGACCATTACAAGCACTATGATCACTACAACCACTATGATCGCTACAATCACTATGACCTCTACGACCACTATGATTACTACAACTACTGCGATCACTATGACTTCTGCAATCACTACAACCACTATGATTGCTACAACCAGTATGACTTCTACAATCACTATGATCACTACAACCACTATGATCGCTACAATCACTACAACTTCTAGAATCACTACAACCACTATGATCACTACAATCATTATGATCGCTACAATCACAATGCGTTCTACAACCACTATGATCACTACAATCACTATGATCACTACAATCACTAAGATTACTACAACCACTATGATCACTACAATCATTATGATCGCTACGATCGCTATGACTTCTACAACCACTATGATCACTACAATCACTATGACCTCTACGACCACTATGATTACTACAACTACTGCGATCACTATGACTTCTGCAATCACTACAACCACTATGATTGCTACAACCAGTATGACTTCTACAATCACTATGATCACTACAACCACTATGATCGCTACAATCACTACAACTTCTAGAATCACTACAACCACTATGATCACTACAATCATTATGATCGCTACAATCACAATGCGTTCTACAACCACTATGATCGCTACAATCACTACAACTTCTAGAATCACTACAATCACTATGATCACTACAATCATTATGATCACTACAATCACAATGCGTTCTACAACCACTATGATCACTACATTCATTATGATCACTACGATCACTATGACTTCTACAACCACTATGATCACTACAATCACAATGCGTTCTACAACCACTATGATCACTACAATCATTATGATCGCTACAATCACAATGCGTTCTACAACCACTATGATCACTACAATCACTATGATCACTACAATCACTAAGATTACTACAACCACTATGATCACTACAATCATTATGATCGCTACGATCGCTATGACTTCTACAACCACTATGATCACTACAATCACTATGACCTCTACGACCACTATGATTACTACAACTACTGCGATCACTATGACTTCTGCAATCACTACAACCACTATGATTGCTACAACCAGTATGACTTCTACAATCACTATGATCACTACAACCACTATGATCGCTACAATCACTACAACTTCTAGAATCACTACAACCACTATGATCACTACAATCATTATGATCGCTACAATCACAATGCGTTCTACAACCACTATGATCACTACATTCATTATGATCACTACGATCACTATGACTTCTACAACCACTATGATCACTACAATCACTATGATCACTACAATCACTAAGATTACTACAACCACTATGATCACTACGATCTCTACGACCTCTACAATCATTTTCAGCCATAATCCTTATAGCTAATGGCGAGTTTATGTAAACAAGCTCGGACAATATAAAAGAGGACACAGCGGTTTCCCGGCAGTTTTCGTCCTCCTCATCTCATACAGGTGAAGCCGCCAATCATCTCCCTTGCCAATCAGTCTACGCGGGGCGAGCGCTTGTCAGATAAGACGCTAATGTTTTTCTTATAGAGACATTTTGAGCCCTGGTTGTGTTTACACCCGGGGAGTAAATCAAGAGATGCCTGCAAGACGGATTGCCCAATTTCTCCATCCTGATGGGTGGGGAGTGAAGACCACCTTAACTCCAGCTGACACCCCCCATCTTCCCTATGGAATACGTATTCAAGACGACACCCCCATCGCCTCACGCCGCCACCTCCCCTTCCTTCACTTCCCACTCCTGTCTCCCCATCTCATCTGCTTTTGACGGATAGTCCCCCGCTATGGGCGCAACGAGATAAATCTGAAGGCCCCCGGCGTACATCTGTCACGAGTTAAAGATGATAAATGGAGGAGGTGAGGAGGGACAGGCCTGCGGCATCTCTGGGTAATGGATAAGGTTTATCGTGGACGGATACACGGCGTTATGATCCTGCGTTAATCTCAGCACGGGGAAGGTGGGGAAGGTGGGAGGGCGAGACGAGCCAGACTGATAAAAAGGAAATGGGGTGACAACATTTTTTAGCTAACAGATTCTTCACAAAAATGCCAGGCGGCTTGTGGCGGTGACAAGTGCTTGATTAAATAGGGAGGTAGTGAAAAGGGTAGAGGTATTAGGGGGAGGGCACCAGAGATGGATCATTTCATTTCTAAGTATCTATTAGCATGTTCAGTCACGGGGGGTGGGGGGGAGGGGGACTCTTCTGCAGCCCCCCCACTAAACAAGACAGGAGCTTCTGCCCAGATAATGGGAAACACTCACAGGCTATTTATCAAGGCGGAAAATAGGCACCGGCAGCAAAAGTATGGAGAGAGGCTTAAAATACGGCCTGTGTTTGTCAGACGTAATCTGCTAATGGCGTGCCAGTCATTTCTGTGCCGTAATTGTCTCAGCTAAGTGTCAGCGCGCCGTAATTACAATACAAGAACAGTAAATAAAGTGGACTTTAATGACCCACTAAAGATGGCCGACCAGAGAGACAAGGAGTCGGGACGTATCATGGCAATGAAATCAAACCATTCCCTGCACGGGGCCTTACAGACAAGTTTGGGAGACGCGTTTTCTCTTGTTTTTCGGGACATCTGGCCCAGCTGGGTATATTGTAGACCAGGCCTCGGAGAAAATATAACTCTGTCTATTTGTACATTGGTAATATTGGATTCTGAGGACACATAATATGACTGCCATTGTGATTTTATTATCATCACACAGCTTCAGCTTTCCCAGGCCCCTGAAAGGCAAATCAACCTAGCCAAGTAGCTGATGGCTACTGCAGAACTACGAGGATTTGCCGTTGCGGGGACTTAGCCATTCTGGGTGGATTTGCTGAGCGTCCATGTTGTATGGTTTGTATTATGGCCACAAATTGTGTCCCAACCACAGCCCTTATGACCCAGGCTAGCACTGTGATGGATCCTTATAATATCGCTAGTTCTGGCATCAGGATGGGATTCGTGGCTGCGGTACAGTCTGTGCATTGCTTTACTGCTCTCCTAACTTACAGGGTTAATAAGAAATCTGACGACCGTCTGTCCTGCAGCTGCCGTGGAACATGCCCAAGATTTGGTGGCGGCCATACGTCCCATGCCTCTGAGCCAGCTGTGTCGGCCATGCCTTCCAGCGGTGCAGGTGCCCAAACTACAAGCAGGTGAGACAATTAGGCCGGAGCCCCCATTCTACATCAAAAGCACTTCCCTTTATTACAGGTGGCGCATTCCGGAAAGCAGAGAGGGGGCAGTAAGGGGGTGCTCCGCTACCAAGATGCCTCCTTTTCTTTGCTTTATTTTTTTACGTGCACTTATTAATACTGGATTAATAAAAGAAAAAAAAAATCTGCAGCTGTAAAGGCCTTGTGAGGAGCAGATCCGACTCCAGGAGGATAATTACCAATAAATAGAAGGGACAATAACTATTAATATTTTATGACTGTGCTTAATGAGCTGCAGAGAACAGTCCTCGGCCCGCGCCCCCGCCTCCCTTCTCACCAGAATCAGCTTTCTCTGCACCCCCCCCTCCACCCGTCGGCCCCTCCACATCACCCACACGTCAATAAATATTATGGTGAATGAATAAACCACAAGGAGAACCACTAAACTGTGCCGACCCCCTCCCCACCGCTTATGTATTATTGGGAGCAACAGAGAGGAGTCAACATGGCTGGGGCTAAATACCCTTCTCCATAAGGACCTCACCCCATGACGTGGATTTAGGCGGTGACGCTCCTAAAGGAACATGGTGGAGTCTGAGAATAATCCATATCTGCAACCAACCAGAAGACTGTAAGGAGCGGCGCTCACATGACATGAACACGGCAAATAAGTATGATTCTAAGTTATCTAACATGGCCGACAACACCTCGCTGCCCAGGGCTGAATATGGCGGACATACACCTCATTGCCCGGGGCTGAATATGGCGAACATACACCTCACTGCCCAGGGCTGAATATAGCGGACATACACCTCGCTGCCCGGGGCTGAATATGGCGGACATACACCTCGCTGCCCGGGGCTGAATATGGCGAACATACACCTCGCTGCCCGGGGGCTGAATATGGCGGACATACACCTCACTGCCCGGGGCTGAATATGGCGGACATACACCTCACTGCCCGGGGCTGAATATGGCGGACATACACCTCACTGCCCAGGGCTGAATATGGCGGACATACACCTCACTGCCCAGGGCTGAATATGGAGGACATACACCTCCCCTATCCTAATGTGGAGGCCTAGACCTGGAGAGCGGTGGCTCTTTGTAGTGTCAGGTCCTTGTCACTCTCACAGCTACAGTGTTGGCCAAAAGTATTGGCACCCCTGCAATTCTGTCAAATAATACTCCTGTTCTTCCAGATAATAATTGCAATCACAAACTCTTTGGTATTTTCTTCATTTAATTTGTCTTCAATGGAAAACCACAAAAAGAATTGTCAAAAAGCCAAATTGAATATAATTCAACACCAAACATAAAAAAGGGGGTGGACAAAAGTATTGGCACTGTTTGAAAAATCATGTGATGCTTCTGTAATTTGTGTAATTAACAGCACCTGTTACTTACCTGAGGCACCTAACAGGTGGTGGCAATAACTAAATCACACTTGCAGCCAGTTGAAATGGATTAAAGTTGACTCCACCTCTGTCCTGTGTCCTTGTGTGACCACATTGAGCATGGAGAAAAGAAAGAAGACCAAAGAACTGTCTGAGGACTTGAGAAGCAAAATTGTGAGGAAGCATGAGCAATCTCAAGGCTACAAGTCCATCTCCAAAGCCCTGAATGTTCCTGTGTCTACCGTGTGCAGTGTCAGTAAGAAGTGTAAAGCCCATGGCCCTGTGGCTAACCTCCCGAGATGTGGACGCAAAAGAAACATTGACCAGAGATTTCACCGCAAGATTGTGCGGATGGCGGATAAAGAACCTCGACTAACATCCAAACAAGTCCAAGCTGCCCTGCAGTCCGAGGGTACAACAGTGTCACCCCGTACTATCCAGTGTCAGCGTCTGAATGAGAAGGGACTGTATGGTAGGAGACCCAGGAAGACCCCACTTTTTACCCACAGACAGAAGCCAGGCTGGAGTTTACCAAAACTTACCTGAGAAAGCCAAAACCGTTCTGGAAGAATGTTCTCTGGTCAGAGGAGACAAAAGTAGGAGAAGGCCTCAACATAGAGTTTACAGGGAAAAAAAGAGGCCTTCAAAGAGAAGAAAACGCCCCCTACAGTCAGACATGGCGGAGGTCCCTGGTGTTTTGGGGTTGCTTTGCTGCCTCTGGCACTGGACTGCTTGACAGTGTGCATGGCATTATGAAGTCTGAAGACGACCAACACATTGTGCAGCATCATGTAGGGCCCAGTGTGAGAAAGCGGGGTCTTCCTCAGAGGTCAGGGCTCTTCCAGCAGGACAAGGACCCAAAACACACTTCAGGTCAGCACTAGAAAATGGTTTGAGAGAAATCACTGGAGACTTGTAAGGGAGGGTTCACACAGAGTTATGTGGCACGTAGACGCCGCGTGAGCTTTTGTGGGCCGTTCACACTCCCATTGATTTCAATGGGAGCGTGGATCGTATACGCGGCGCTATTTTGCGGCCGTGATTTTGCGTAATTTGGAGTTTTGTGTAAAATTATCAATGATGTGACTTTTTTTTCATTCTCTTTTGTGTTTTTTCATTGCAAGCAAAATAAATGAAGATATTGCCAAAGAGTTTGTGCTTGCAGTCATTTTCTGGAAGACAACGAGTATTATCTGACAGAATTGCAGGGGGGCCAATACTTTTGGCCAACACTGTATATACTATATATACTATACACTATGCTGCAGCAGCAATGTGTTTGCACAGATTTGAAGCGTTATATCTCAGCTTTAGAAAACTTGTAATAATTATTATGTAATTAGATTCATTCTATATAAATAATTTAGATATCACTGCCGTCCTTTGACTAAGGGCTCGTTCACATCTGCGCTCTCCTCTCCGTACTTAGGTTTCCGTTTCCTGCCTAAAACACAGGCAGGATACGGAAACCTGCAGGAGTCTCTCTCACCCATTCATTTGAATGGGTGAGAGAGATGTCCGGCCGTGCGTGGCGGTGAGCGTTTTAGGCTCTCCACCGCGAAACCGGGTTTTATAATCCGGACACAGAGTCGGACATGCAGTACTCTGTGTCCGGATAAAAAAATCCGGTTTCGCGGCGGAGAGCCTAAAACGCTCACCGCCGCGCACGGCCGGACCCGGTCTATGGTTTCCGTCTTCTGGCATGCAGAAGACGGAAACCATAGAACGGAGACCCCAAACGCAGGTGTGAACCCAGCGTTAGAGATCTGTACGTTGTATAATATCTGAAAACAAAATGTGCTAATAAAGTTATTATAAAATATATTCGTGACACAAACACGGCCTGAAAACCCCAAACTGTCAGAAAGTTTACTTACACTTTAAGTGTTATTACAGGTTATATACATGGACGGTCAGAACCAGGGAGCGCGCACTATAGGGCAAGCATTCATAGCGGACTCCTCGGGCTCCCGCACGTCTCCACCAGCGCTTTACTATCACAATCTCTTATCACAGCTTCTTTGCAAAACAAAATATTAAGATATTGGGCAAAAAAAAGAAGACACTGGAACCAGTCAATTCCCAGTCCAGCTATGAAAGCTCAGCCCCGCCATATAGTAAATGTCTCCCCCATGGGATCCTCACAACACCCCCCTGTCTCTGCATCTAGTATTCTTATTATTAATGGCTTCCCTGGCAAGTGAGCAGCGGAGCTTACAATCTAATCTCAGCTACAATACGCTCGCTCTGAGATTCGCTTCCTCATGCCCTGTGAAGCCATTTACTATATTTAATATTTCTTATTTGACAAATGATTCCATTTACTAAATAACAGAAAACAAAATTGGCAGCGTCACCTCCTGTAAGTGCGACTATTAATCTGTCTTAACTTGTGAACGTGGGATCGATGGTGTTTTTTCCCACAGTGCATTCATCATTGTGCAGCCGCAGCCAATCGCCGATCACTTTCCATCTGCCGGCGGATTCCCCTAGAATAAAGCTGGAATGTTGTGCGGAGGCACGGCAGACCTCGCGCCCCACGCCGCCGCAGACACCGCTGCCTTCTGAATACTTACGTCTGGACAAATTGGCCTCTTGACCAGGGCCCCTAAGTGCTGACAGACGGCTTTATTATCTATCAGTCAGAGGGATAAGAAAGAGCGTGAACATTATTGGAAACTTCTGGATCTCATCAATATGTAATCTGTCATAGTTTATCGGCATTTCCCATCGCCCAGGACGGAGCACGCTGCAGCTTTTATTAATACGTCAAACACATCATCCATGTGATATACTGCCATCCCCAGCTACTGCCGCCGCCATCGCCGCTCACCATACTTTACATACAAGTCACCTCATCCATCACTATCAATAGAAGGGAAGAAGAGGGAAATATCATCGAAACTTACTAGCTGGACCAAAATGCACCTCCATTGGCATCTCAGCACCTGCACCCCTTTTACAGGCAGCGAGTGGAGTGGGAATCTAGATAGGGCAGCGGCACCCCATAAGATTTACTATACCTGACATCTCTGGCATAGATTTTGGTTGGAGTGCACCTACATGTATAAGACTTCTACTTCTGGTGTATATAGTGTAGGAAATGACATGTCCCCCCCAATCTGTTCATGAACCAGGGAGATCAGGATGAAATGCACTGCTGTGTATGTGGCCTCCTGCTAAACCTCTTCAGTCATGTTGTAGTATAAGGCTGAGGCCTCATGTTGTGGAAATGCAGTGGAAAAAAAAGATTTTAGTCAACCTCATTCCCACACTGCCGAAAACACAGCGGATAAGACATTACGTCAGCTTTGCGTGGCCAATCGGGATCCACGTCTTATTTTTTCGGTGCATTTTAGAACATCTACACTTCCTCCAGGGTAGGGGGCGCCAGTTACCACATCTTACCCAGGATCACATGAGGAGTGGGCTCCTATGCCTGCCAGGGTTAAGTACGTAACAACTCTCCGCGCCCTGAACACCAGCGTCGCCATCCAAGGCTTCCAAAAGTGACCGTGGCCAATTGGCCCAAGATTAAAGAAAAGCCCCATTTATTAAGAAGAGAGGGTGTAGAGCCCCCTCCCCAATATACAGCCACCACACCAGGCCTTTCTTGTATCCGGTGTAAGTGCTAACACTGTAATATCTTAAGTGGAGTAAATCTGAGTCCTCGGGGCCCCCCGCGGAGCTTTATACTGCGCTTATAAAAATTAAGTGGTCAGAGGCACAGCTGCGGCAATAAATCCACCGACGCGGGTTCTGCACAGTCGGAAATTTCATCTCAACGTGAAGCTGCAGGGACAGGTAGAGGGGGCACCTGAGGGCGGGGGGGGGGGTGCGGCCGGAAAAGGCACCTGCGATACATAGGGAGTTCATTAACTAATTGGCTGCAGTGGGGGAGGAGGAGGGGGCTCAATCTACAGTCCAAAATGAGATGATGTATTTACATGACATCATTCTCACCACAAACACCCTCCCCACCCATCCCTCGACCACTGGTTCCAATTATTGATCTTATATTGGGTCTCACTTCACTTGAACAGAAGTAACTGTGTCTCTCTCCAAGAAGTTCTCGTGTGAACACTCACCTACACCGACATGGCAACCACGCTGGGGGCTACGTGTAAAAATCAAGGGAAACGAGCTGATGTCCAATCCAGCCATTCATGGTGAGATAATAGTGGGCGACAACCCTTTGCACTTATTCCACCAGGAAACTCCCTGGCGCGCCGTTCTCTCCGTTATGGATGGAAAAGATACTGCTAATGTGAATAGGAATCATAAAATGACAAAAACAAGTGCAAAAAAGTTCTTCAATAGATTCTAAGATGATGGATCAGAGGAGACGACTGTATCCAAGGCCTTGTGTGTCCTGTAATACGGTAGAGACCACTCAGCTCTGCTGCATCTCCAGAATAGCACCAGACCGCTTTGTGTCGTAAACCTGCACTAATTACTGACCTAATTTTCTCAAAACTTTCCTGGGGCAAAATGTCCAATTATCCCGCACCTGGGCACGTCACATGGCCGCTGTCGTAAAACAGTAAGTAAGGCAGTGAACACATGTGCTGAACATATTCGCCAACGTCTGGCTGGAAGGAGCTGCAGAACAGACTGAGGGACTGACGACTATATACTAAATCAGAGCGATAACAAGCATCTGTCGCTAAATCCACTGGTGCAAAACAAGGAGCAGATCACCATCCAAAACACCTGAAATCCATCCACCCCAGCGGCAGCAAAACCTCTCTATCTATAGTGGAACTCACCCAAAGACCCCTGAAGTCTACGGCATCGCCAGTGTGGGTGTAGGCCAGACTCGCACACCGCAATTATTGGGGCATTTTTCTTAAAAGTTTTTATCCATGTCAAAAAAGCTACAGACAGATGTTACTTTATGGCAAATTGTTGTAAAGTCTACAAACAAAGCATTGTGGAGGTTCTGGATTCAGTGCTGTTGTTTTATGATGGGGAATTCACCAAAAGCGGTGAATTGTACGGCAACCTAGATGTCCGCTGCTCCAGTGGAGCCTACACATAATCCATGACAAGGTGCCAAGGATAAGACCTATGTAAGCTCTCGCTGGTGTAGGTTTCTGCCATCACTAAGGAGAGAGCGGCATCAAAGTGCCAGCTGTAGCAAGTGGTGCTAAAATGTCACAAACTAGTCGTCCAAAAATAGTGTTTTAGTGACTGCCCCGGTGTTTTTTTCTCTGGTATTTCTCTATAGATTTCTTCATAGGACTTCAAAATACAAGAAATGGCTCAACAAAAAGTCATAAACTAAAAAACAGCAACACAAAAGGCCCTAAAATTCTCTGAAACTTTTTACAATAGTTCTAAAAAAAAATTCCAAAAATATTCTGTTCAAGCAAGGCCTCAGACCTGGGATGTCAGGGATCGGTCACCATGAGGCCTCAGACCCGGGATGTCAGGGATCGGTCACCAGGAGGCCTCAGACCCGGGATGTCAGGGATCGGTCACCATGAGGCCTCAGACCCGGGATGTCAGGGATCGGTCACCAGGAGGCCTCAGACCCGGGATGTCAGGGATCGGTCACCAGGAGGCCTCAGACCCGGGATGTCAGGGATCGGTCACCAGGAGGCCTCAGACCTGGGATGTCAGGGATCGGTCACCAGGAGGCCTCAGACCCGGGATGTCAGGGATCGGTCACCAGGAGGCCTCAGACCCGGGATGTCAGGGATCGGTCACCAGGAGGCCTCAGACCCAGGATGTCAGGGATCGGTCACCAGGAGGCCTCAGACCCGGGATGTCAGGGATCGGTCACCAGGAGGCCTCAGACCTGGGATGTCAGGGATCGGTCACCAGGAGGCCTCAGACCCGGGATGTCAGGGATCGGTCACCAGGAGGCCTCAGACCCGGGATGTCAGGGATCGGTCACCATGAGGCCTCAGACCCGGGATGTCAGGGATCGGTCACCAGGAGGCCTCAGACCCGGGATGTCAGGGATCGGTCACCAGGAGGCCTCAGACCCGGGATGTCAGGGATCGGTCACCAGGAGGCCTCAGACGCGGGATGTCAGGGATCGGTCACCAGGAGGCCTCAGACCCAGGATGTCAGGGATCGGTCACCAGGAGGCCTCAGACCCGGGATGTCAGGGATCGGTCACCAGGAGGCCTCAGACCCGGGATGTCAGGGATCGGTCACCAGGAGGCCGGCCGGCTCTATATACACTGGGCATTGCAAGACTACAATTAATATTATTACTTGTTCATTTATTGCTTGAAAGTTTACTTGAAATCATTAAATCTTTATGAAAAGTTTCTTTTATGTGCTGGATCATAAAATATCCGAAATTATTAGACAGAATTAAAAAAGAATATTGAGGGTTGAGCCGTCATGGAAGATTAAGGCTTCATGCACATGCTCCATTTTGGTGTCCTGTTCCGATATTCTGTTCTGACGTTCTGTTATGATGTTCCCGTATTCTGTTTCATTTGAAGATTAATAAAGCAGGTCCTATGAAATAACAGAACAGAAGATCAGGACACCCTTGCAAAAACTGCGTTGTCGATGGCATCAGCTGTGGCTGGATCATGTTCAGGCTCCGGCTCCAGTTTATTAATCATTATACATGGAGTCAGAATTTTCACCTTCAGACTGCA
This sequence comes from Leptodactylus fuscus, assembly GCF_031893055.1. Classification (NCBI taxonomy): domain Eukaryota; kingdom Metazoa; phylum Chordata; class Amphibia; order Anura; family Leptodactylidae; genus Leptodactylus; species Leptodactylus fuscus. Next base: position 1,814,859 of record NC_134273.1, on the reverse strand, counting down.
CAGCTTGTGATAAGACCGCAGCGTCTGAATACACCCCGATGTTGTTGCTTGTCTCTGCGCAGTCTTCTGGTTCAGTTCTTCTCCGGACTATCAGACTTTCTGGATGACAGGCCCAGCCATGTATTTGCAGCGAGGCCTGTGGGTCACACGGTGGTGAATCTGCTTCCTCTCTGGCGTTTCACCACCTTGGTGCTAAGAAAACATTAAAGCAGCGACACATTGCTGATTTCCTTGGCACGGAGGCGGAGGCTCATTACAGGATCCGAGCGGAAGTCTGCCAGTAAAAAGACAATTATGTAGGGCAGGAGAGAGGCAGCGAGGGTATAAAAACCTGACTTAAAGCTTTTATTGTGTTTTTTTGAGGAACCAAAGGGTAGTGTCTGAAGTTCTCGTGAGAGCCCTCTCATCTCAAGATCAATTAGCATCAATTACCGACTTCATTTAATTGTCGTAGAAGATGAATTTGTCATTTTTAGTCTTGAATTAATGGCAGACCTTCAACTTTCCTTTGGCAGAACCATCCGGACCTCATGCGCAAGAGCCGGGGAGGGAGTGACGGGTTTCCAGAGAGAGGAGTGTGTGGAGAAGGAGGAGAAAATACAGGAAAACAGGAGAGGACTATTAAGTATTCTGGAATATCAGAGATTGATTGATAGAAAACGCCATATCAACGTCTGTCGCTCTGCCATTACTTCACATATTTTGTTGTCACTTTTGTAAGTCTGAGAAATTCTGGAAATTTTATAAAGAGAAAGAAAACAACGAACAGCTGTAAATAAGCCCGTGTACAGTCACTACACTGAGCGATTACCGTCTTACCCCTTGTACAGTTACTACACCCAGCGATTACCATCTTACCCCTTGTACAGTCTCTACACCCAGCGATTACCATCTTACCCCTTGTACAGTCTCTACACCCAGCGATTACCATCTTACCTCTTGTACAGTCACTACACTGAGCGATTACCATCTTACCCCTTGTACAGTCACTACACTGAGCGATTACCGTCTTACCCCTTGTACAGTTACTACACCCAGCGATTACCATCTTACCCCTTGTACAGTCTCTACACCCAGCGATTACCATCTTACCCCTTGTACAGTCACTACACTGAGCGATTACCATCTTACCCCTTGTACAGTCACTACACCCAGCGATTACCATCTTACCCCTTGTACAGTCACTACACCCAGCGATTACATCTTACCCCTTGTACAGTTACTGCACCCAGCGATTACCATCTTACCCCTTGTACAGTCTCTACACCCAGCGATTACCATCTTACCCCCTGTACAGTCACTACACTGAGCGATTACCATCTTACCCCTTGTACAGTCACTACACTGAGCGATTACCATCTTACCCCTTGTACAGTTACTACACCCAGCGATTACCATCTTACCCCTTGTACAGTCTCTACACCCAGCGATTACCATCTTACCCCCTGTACAGTCACTACACTGAGCGATTACCATCTTACCCCTTGTACAGTCACTACACTGAGCGATTACCATCTTACCCCTTGTACAGTCTCTACACCCAGCGATTACCATCTTACCCCTTGTACAGTCACTACACTGAGCGATTACCATCTTACCCCTTGTACAGTTACTACACCCAGCGATTACCATCTTACCCCTTGTACAGTCTCTACACCCAGCGATTACCATCTTACCCCCTGTACAGTCACTACACCCAGCGATTACCATCTTACCCCCTGTACAGTTACTGCACCCAGCGATTACCATCTTACCCCCTGTACAGTCACTACACTGAGCGATTACCATCTTACCCCTTGTACAGTCACTACACCCAGCGATTACCATCTTACCCCTTGTACAGTCACTACACTGAGCGATTACCATCTTACCCCTTGTACAGTCACTACACTGAGCGATTACCATCTTACCCCCTGTACAGTCACTACACCCAGCGATTACCATCTTACCCCTTGTACAGTCACTACACCCAGCGATTACCATCTTACCCCTTATACAGTCACTACACTGAGCGATTACCATCTTACCCCCTGTACAGTCACTACACTGAGCGATTACCATTTTACCCCTTGTACAGTCACTACACTGAGCGATTACCATCTTACCCCTTGTACAGTCACTACACCCAGCGATTACCATCTTACCCCTTGTACAGTCACTACACTGAGCGATTACCATCTTACCCCTTGTACAGTCACTACACCCAGTGATTACCATCTTACCCCTTGTACAGTCTCTACACTGAGCGATTACCATCTTACCCCTTGTACAGTCACTACACCCAGCGATTACCATCTTACCCCTTATACAGTCACTACACTGAGCGATTACCATCTTACCCCTTGTACAGTCACTACACTGAGCGATTACCATTTTACCCCTTGTACAGTCACTACACTGAGCGATTACCATCTTACCCCCTGTACAGTCACTACACTGAGCGATTACCATTTTACCCCTTGTACAGTCACTACACTGAGCGATTACCATCTTACCCCTTGTACAGTCACTACACCCAGTGATTACCATCTTACCCCTTGTACAGTCACTACACCCAGCGATTACCATCTTACCCCTTGTACAGTCACTACACTGAGCGATTACCATCTTACCCCTTGTACAGTCACTACACCCAGTGATTACCATCTTACCCCCTGTACAGTTACTGCACCCAGCGATTACCATCTTACCCCTTGTACAGTCACTACACTGAGCGATTACCATCTTACCCCCTGTACAGTCACTACACCCAGCGATTACCATCTTACCATGCATTGTGGCCTAAATGCAGAAAAACACCAACATTTGTCAGTAATAACCTAGGGGTCGGTCAGGAATCATCCTCAGAGACCGTCATGTGGACCCACAAATCAGACTTTAGGAGCAGCTTAAGGATATATTTATATAGGATGGGTCAGAGAGAAGAATATATGTGAATACGATCAAAGCCGAGCACCCGGGAACCAGCCAAAGAGTGAACAAGATCCACAAATCAGCCTCAGCCTATAATGTGTCCTGCACAGCCCGGGCTACGGGGTGTACCTGACCCGCCGGGCCTAGAAATGCCATAACATGAGGATATGATAGAGGGCGATGGGGTCACACAGCTACCATGTGTCTGTTTGGGGAAGCGTCATGTGCGGGTCTTCTGGGGCCTGGATAGGATGCGCTGATGGGGGGGGCGGCCTCCTAGTCAGATAGCTGACAGCTTGCCGGCCATCAATCACCCAGACTGAAATCTCTGGCAGAAATTGAGTTTTGACTCACAGGGGAGAATACAGCAAATTAATAGACCATTACCCAAGCTGTGACCTGAGAAATGTGTGTGAGAGTACGGGGTGGGGCCGGGATGATGCAAAAGCAATAAGGGCACCCAGGCGTTAACCCTGCGCCTCCTGACTGCAATGTATGGTCAATTAACAGCTGCTGTCTATCAAGGGTTAAATTAAAGCTGAACATTACAGGCCATGAAGGGTTAACCCGGTGGTATCTGTAATATCACAGCCACCCCAGCTGGCCACCATGACCATATAGGAAACACCGTATGTCCCGTAAAGGCATTGATTAGACGTAACGATACAATGATTAGTTACGCAATGTTGTCTAATTATAATGAAGCACACAGAGACCAGCAGATATTAATTAATTGATGAGTTTGTTTTCACGCCTCGTTGCTTCAGCTCCTTCCGTCAACAGCCCGATAACACCGTCACGTCATGGAAATATCGGAGAGTTTTAGGAAGGGTTTAGGAGACTCCCCGGTCGGGGTGCGATGTGGTGGATGCAGTAATTGTTACAAGCCATGGAGAGTTCCCGACCCTCCGAGGCATCATGGCCGCTCCTTCTTGGCCGCGATCCCTTCTGGTTTCCACATGGCTGAGCGTCAGTATTAATTACTGTTTGTAAGTGCGATGTTTTAACTAATTAGCACTAATGGCCGACACCAATGGGCAATCAGCTTCATTTAGGCTTCTATTGCAAAACCCTCATTAGTCTCCAAAGCTGGTTAGAAAAGGAGAGAGGCAGGACAGGAAGCTGATAAGGACAAGACAGGTTTATTGGGAGCGAGTGAGGACAGATAAGCACAAAACATGGATTCCAATCAGTTAACGACTAAATGACGACTATTAGTCACATGTGAATTACAACCTAGAATGAGCAGTAGTCACAGCTGGAGCTGCCGGGGACAGAGGGCACACGTCAGGGCCCCTCCATAGTGAGCACCCCAATGATAAGAAGAAGGACATTAAAATAAATCACTCCATTATATAAAACTTCTATGGGTACCCTATACATTTCATGTAAAATTGGAGGTTTGTTCTGCTGACTATCTCATGTATATATCTGACCATACACAAGGAGGTTTGGGCGGCGTAAATGATTGTGCCAGATGTCGCCCAATGGCAGATATCTATAGAAAAGCTGATCTGCTGAACGATAACTCAGACACGGATCACAGCAGACATTGGTTGGTTGTTCTGTCTTGTATTATCATACATGGCGATGACCTTCATAGACCAACCATAATCAGTGAACCGCTTCACATCAAACCAGATTCGACCTGAATTTCCCAAAAGTTTTTGGGTTTTATCCAAATCTGAAACTTTGGAGGTTTTTCACCCATGAGCCAAAATTAAAATTATTGTACTCTGGAGTATACAGAGGGATCTGGAAAGATAAAGAGGGGTCTGGAGGAGTACAGAGGGGTCTGAAAGAGGACAGAGAGGTCTGGAGGAGGACAGAGGGGTCTGGAGGAGGACAGAGAGGTCTGGAGGAGGACAGAGGGGTCTGGAGGAGGACAGAGGGGTCTGGAGGAGGACAGAGGAGTCTGGAGGAGGACAGAGGGGTCTGGAGTGGGACAGAGGGGTCTGGAGGAGGACAGAGGGGTCTGGAGGAGGACAGAGGGGTCTGGAGGAGGACAGAGGAGTCTGGAGGAGGACAGAGGGGTCTGGAGGAGGACAGAGGAGTCTGGAGGAGGAAAGAGGGGTCTGGAGGAGGACAGAGGGGTCTGGAGGAGGACAGAGGGGTCTGGAGGAGGACAGAGGGGTCTGGAGGAGGACAGAGGAGTCTGGAGGAGGACAGAGGGGTCTGGAGTGGGACAGAGGGGTCTGGAGTGGGACAGAGGGGTCTGGAGGGGGACAGAGGGGTCTGGAGGGGGACAGAGGGGTCTGGAGGAGGACAGAGGGGTCTGGAGGAGGACAGAGGGGTCTGGAGTGGGACAGAGGGGTCTGGAGGGGGACAGAGGAGTCTGAAGGGGGACAGAGGAGTCTGGAGGGGGACAGAGGGGTCTGGAGGAGGACAGAGGGGTCTGGAGGAGGACAGAGGGGTCTGGAGGAGGACAGGGGTCTGGAGGAGGACAGAGGGGTCTGGAGGAGGACAGAGGGGTCTGGAGGAGGACAGAGGGGTCTGGAGGAGGACAGAGGGGTCTGGAGGGGGACAGAGGGGTCTGGAGGGGGACAGAGGGGTCTGGAGTGGGACAGAGGGGTCTGGAGGAGGACAGAGGAGTCTGGAGGACAGAGGGGTCTGGAGTGGGACAGAGGGGTCTGGAGGGGGACAGAGGAGTCTGAAGGGGGACAGAGGAGTCTGGAGGGGGACAGAGGGGTCTGGAGGAGGACAGAGGGGTCTGGAGGAGGACAGGGGTCTGGAGGAGGACAGAGGGGTCTGGAGGAGGACAGAGGGGTCTGGAGGAGGACAGAGGGGTCTGGAGGGGGACAGAGGGGTCTGGAGTGGGACAGAGGGGTCTGGAGGAGGACAGAGGAGTCTGGAGGACAGAGGGGTCTGGAGGGGAACAGAGGGGTTTGGAGTGGGACAGAGGGGTTTGGAGTGGGACAGAGGGGTCTGGAGGGGGACAGAGGGGTCTGGAGGAGGACAGAGGAGTCTGGAGGAGGACAGAGGGGTCTGGAGGAGGACAGAGGGGTCTGGAGGAGGACAGAGGGGTCTGGAGGAGGACAGAGGGGTTGGAGGAGGACAGAGGGGTCTGGAGGAGGACAGAGAAGCCTTTCAGCAGCTTATCTTGCCCCCATGTCAGTGTCCAGGGCAGTAGCTGTCAGTCTTGTAAGCTATGGTGTATGGACTGTTTTAGTGACGTCTGTCGGTGATCGCAGATATGGCCACCATGATAGCTCTTGGAAGGGATGTGACACTACTCTCCTAAAGTCCAGTATGATGATCCTATATTTTATAAGTGCAGTGTGTATAGGCATATAATGAGAGGTCCGTCTCCTCCTCTATGACTCTATAGATGTTTATGTGTGTGATATACTCTGCAGAAACCCTCCTCACGCTTCAGTTCCAGGACTGAGAATCACACCACTACAATGATGAATGGAGTAAAAGCAGCCACCGGTGTGGCAGCAGATTAATACACAACTCCTCGGGAATCTGTGCCTGGGAAAAGATTGGTATCTGCTGAGAAATCCAATGGCAAAGTGAGCAGCACAGGACCTGAATCCAGACCAGTCCCAAACACTGCGGCTTCGTTCCTCATTCAACTTCCAGACAGGAAATCAATGCTTGTAGTGCACGTGTAATTACAAGGACCAGACAAGGGCAGGAAGGGTGAGAAGTCTGCTTAATATGAGGAATAAAAACCCCATACACCAAGGAAAAATGAAAACCTCTCCCCAGGTGCAGGCCTGCTGGTGAGCAGCAGAGGGCGCCGTCATGTGATACAGGGTCGTCGGATTTGCCATTATAAAGGCCTGGCGTTCTCATCGCCTCCACTCCAGCAGATCTGTTTGTCTTGTAGGCTTAAGGAAGCCTATGAATGTTGACAAGTGCTATCTCCGTGCTCGAGAGAAAACCATTTAAGCACTAAGCCCTCTTGGCTTTAGCAGGATCAATCCCTCGGCCAGGAGCGCTCGCAGCAACACCTGTTAGTGCCGCAACTGGAAGGAAAAACAAGTAAATCCCCAGCCTGTCCAATTTCAGCCTGACCCCCTCCCCATAGCCCACCCCAGAGGAGACGTCCCCAGAGATACAGGCCTCATCTGTCACTGTCTGGACACACACACAAGGCAATGGTGACATATAGGGAAGAGCACACACCAGTCACAGACATAAAAGTGATTGAGACCGTAAATCTCCAGGAGGAAGACATCGCACCTTAAGGAATGGTCGTCCCATCTATAGAAGCCGCAAGACATCGCGTACCTAAACTGCAGAGTGTGACTGGTAACATGACAATCTGATAGTAATGTAATAAGTGCTGTATTATAGGCCAAGATGGGGCGCCACTAACCAAAGGGCAAAAAATAAATGAGCCCTCTCCGACATGGGTGGAGGATATACGCTTGTGTCGCTCCCATTCACACCTGCAAGTAAAAATATAGATACACAACAAGTTTCCATTTTTCATAAATATTCAATTTTTTGTTCGTGGTTTAAATTCGCATGTGTGAACTCTGCCGAAAGAACCCTAGAGCAGCGCATGAAAACTGTGAATGACTCCATAGAGATAGATCAGCCTTGTTTTATTCTGAAGACAGACGCAGATTTTATATGGATCTGAGTGATGGGACCAAACAAAAAACTGCAGGAGTCTCTGGCGCACTAAACGTCAGCGGTGGGGTAATAGATGGAGTGAGGGGTAACGCACGGAGTGAGGGGTAACGGATGGATAGAGGGTTAATGGATGGAGTGAGGGGTAACGGATGGAGTGAGGGGTAACGAATGGATAGAGGGGTAATGGATGGACAGAGGGGTAACGAATGGAGTGAGGGGTAACGGGTGGAGTGAGGGGTAATGGATGGAGTGAGGTGTAACTTATGTATTGTGGTCCTGCAATCTCCAATCCTTGGCTATAGGGCGGCCTGGCATGACGGCCTTTCCCTGACCACTATGCCCCTATTCGCGTGTACACCGAGACCAGCGCACGTCTGTCCAGGGGTCTCGGGGCTTGTTTGGATGGGGCATTAATCTACATTAAATCAATAACAGCTCTTCACCCCCAACCACAGAGAAAAGAGATAAAGGAGAAGTGTCGGCTCTGATCTTTACACAGCCCCCGGCTCGCTCGCGCTCTCCGCTCATTAATATTTAGTTCTTAATTTCAGAATATTGACGCTTGGCTTCGAATACAGATGAGGCGAGAGCGAAGGGAGAGGCCATGATGTGAGCGTGACAGCGCCCTCTACTGGAATCACAACCTCATTACACTGTGGCCCGGACCCCACGTGGCGCCGTGAATCTCCCAACTCAACAAATGTTCCTTGTTTGTCATTTAATGAGGAAACAAAAGGCCAGCTATGGGAGAGTGGTGAGGAGAAATGCGATGTCCTGGGCGCTATTACTTCCATATGGCCCTATTAACAGATGGCAGAATTCCAACACGTGACCGTAGCCTGCCGCACGGTGAGGAATGGCGGCTCGTCTCTGACTTTTAGGATAATGACAAACATCACCGTGTATCGGACTGGATCCACACAAACCGTGCGGCAGCACAATGACACTTTGTGTGGTGTCGTCACAGTCACCTTCTGACGCGCTACTCGCTTGGCACGGCCATCTCCTGAGGTTGGCACAAGAAGAAGCTCATTGTGTAATGACTCTCATCACCGACAGACACCACAATGACAAGGAAGCTCATTGTATCGACAGAAGATTGCACCAAAGAGTCTAAGGAGTCCGGGAAATCCAAAACCTCTCGCAGCCCTTCACAGAGGAAGGAACCGATATCTACGCGGTCACGTGCCAACCCTGAGCAGTCATAGTGCTAGCCATGGCAATGAGCAGACGGATCGGCTTCTTGTACATAAAAGTCTACAATTATAAAGAAGTGGCTGCGTGCACGAGATCAGGGAGCGCTGCCAGCAGAAGTCGTGCGGGGCCACCCCAAAACCAGGACTATAAGAACCCAGGCCAAGAAGTATCAGTCATTACAGGGGCCGACTCTAGGCGACTTCCATCACATTCCTCCAGTAACATCTTCCATGTTCTTGCCGGTGCCAGGATGGCTCTGCTGGAGGAGGAGGAGGAGGAGGAGGACGGAGCAGGAAAGCACAGCAAGGCTTTCTTGAAAGTCTCGTATTTTATATTTATCACAATGCTTCTGATAATAGCTCTTAGCCGAATATGGGGCCTTGATGGAGGAGGCGGTCATGTGACTGCGAGGACTTACAGGATCTTTAGCAATTTGGACTAGATTTCTTTTCCGTAAAGTCGGTCAATGACGGCATTTGATGGGAATGCTGTGTCCTATTCCTGCGGCAAGACCAGCATAGAGAGGGTTAAGATGAACCTTAGATGAACGGGGAGATTCGGTGACAGCTCAGACCTCAGGGGCAGATCTGGCCACCAGCATGACAAGTAGGGCTAATTTATGGCCTCTTCAGTCCCCATAAAACACAGGGTGAGGTGACTGCGGCACAGGCAGAGGACAGGTTACCGCTCACTCTCATAGAGACCTGTGATTCATGGCCATCGGCCTGGACTTTATAGCCCCGGGGCCCTGACACCCTGTATTTACAACCTGAAGGTGCAGACAGTGTATAAAGGCCAGACCGGGGGAACATATACAAGGATATACCTGATATACATGTCTGTAGGAGGGAGGGACGTACAGGTGACTACATGACTGATAACGTTTAGTATTTGACTGGTTGTGCTCCTGGTCTGTGGGCCCTCGGGAACATATACTATACTATATATATATATACTATACCTCCTGGCCTATATAGGGGAGTGCTGCCCCACCTCGGACTACATCTTATTACCACCTGCCCTCTATCAGACCTGACTTCTACTACTGCTTACCATATAAACCTCCGAGCAATGATAAAACCCTGCAATATACTAATCATAAAGATATCAGAGGGCAGAAAGCTCAGCTACTGCATGTGAACAAGGGCCAAGTGTCCGAGTAACCCCAGCCAGCTGGAAATATACGATGGATTGTATACGTCATACCTCAGTGATGTCACCGCTGATCTCTACTATATGGATAGGTAACAGGACAATGGAAGAATCCAACAGTAATCCCCAAGGACCGCACTCTCACAAGCTTGTAGCATACATCCAAATTCTTTATTTAGGTCACAAACACAACGTACGTTTCAGGGTTGACACCCCGTTGTCAAGTGTTCAAGGACAGGTGCCTGACCTTGCACACTTGACAAAGGGGTGTTAACCCTGAAACGTACATTGTGTTTGTGACCTGATGGTAATTCACACAGGGTTTTTTAGACCGGAACCTGAGGCGGAGGCTGCCTCAGATTCTGGACCAAAATACGGGTAGCTACGCCTGAATGCCGGTGCAGTGCAGTGGCGCACTCCGCTCCGGATTAGGCCCAATTGAATGGGCCTAGTGGGGAGGAGGGAGTGTCTTCAGGCCGATGTCGCGAGGTGACTCTGCCTGATGTCGCTTCTTTTTTCAGGGAGTCGGAACAAACAGTTCCCGGAAAAAAGAACTGCCTGGCTCCCATCGGTTTCAATGGGAACCGTCTTTTTGGTCAGGATTTTGAGGCGGATACAGCGGATACCCGTGTGAACTTACCCTGAATAAAGAATTTGGATGCATGCTACAACCTTGTGAGAGCGCAGTCCTTGGGGATTCCTGTTGGATTCTTCCATTGTCCTGTTACTGATCTTCAGCACCCTTGGGTGTCTGGGCCTGACTGCTCCCCGATACCAGAGAGGAACCCTCTGTCAATCACTTCTACTGCGTTTCAAGTAGTTGTGAATTTCTGACAACTTAACAAGGTGAGAGTCTTTGATTTCTTGTTCTCGCAGTCTTCCTCACCTTGAAGTACTTCACTAAGCAGCTCGCTGCTGTCTTCTTTTTCTCTCTTTGAGCTTAGTATATGTATGGGCGGTATTCCCAGCTGATCCGTAGTATATACTGTATATAGGCGGTATACAGGTGATGTCTCTTGCTATATTCTCCATACATCTGCTGGAATGTTCCTACATTTTGTGACTCGCTCGCTCCCTTATCGCGGGGACGTTCCTGCTGGATATTGGCGGCCGCTCCTACAATGAAAATCAATTACAACTCCCTAAAAGCGGAAGAGTTAAAAAAGTACAACTGCCTTAAGTTCATCAAAGCCCCAGATAAGCGGTGCCCGAGACGCCGAGGCTCCCTGGAATATCTGAGAACCTTCCTATCATTCCTTTATTTTCTGCACAGGCCATAAAAATCAGGAAAATCAACACCTAAATGATCTGGTTTATGGCGACTAAATCAGCGGCCAGCGCTAATGCCGGGCTAATGAATTTATGGCTCAACCTGGAATTTGACATCAGTTGTAAAAAAGTCATTAACTTCTAGAAGTGAGTTCTTACACGTCATCTTCTGTGTTACCCCCGACCTGCCGCCCCTCCCCTACAGAACCTCACAGCAACCAACACAAATCACAAACCAAAATGCTGCACTTAGGGTAAGGAGGACCCTCTGCAGAGGACTGCTCAGGGTGCCCAGCAGTACAGAGGATTTCAGGAGAGGAGGGCACTGGGTCCACAGCAGTACAGAGTATTTCAGGAGCGGAGTGCACTGGGTCCACAGCAGTACAGAGTATTACAGGAGAGGAGTGCACTGGGACAGCAGCAGTACAGAGGATTTCAGGAGAGGAGTGCACTGGCACCCCAGCAGTACAGAGTATTACAGGAGAGGAGTGCTCAGGGTCCCCAGCAGCACAGAGTATTACAGGAGAGGAGTGCTCAGGCTCCCCAGCAGCACAGAGTATTACAGGAGAGGAGTGCACTGGGACAGCAGCAGTACAGAGGATTTCAGGAGAGGAGTGCTCAAGCTCCCCAGCAGCATAGAGTATTATAGGAGAGGAGTGCTCAGGCTCCCCAGCAGCACAGAGTATTACAGGAGAGGAGTGCACTGGCACCCCAGCAGTACAGAGTATTACAGGAGAGGAGTGTGAATGGTCCCCAGCAGCACAGAGTATTACAGGAGTGCTCAGGGTCCATGTTGGATCTCTTGGTGTGCGCCCTCTTGTGCAGACTCCTTCGCTGTGTATTGTTAGTTTATACCCTGTAGTATCTTGTCCCAGTATACGGGATATCGGTGCAGGCGCCGCAGTCACCAGAACACCCTTCCTGAAGACTGGAGCCGTTACAAAGCCTCAAAGCAGAGACCCAACTGCCCCGGCCCAGTCAGCAGCCTAGACAGGAAAGGCTTCCCACCAAACCCGTAAATCCTGGGGAGGTGTCAGAGAGCGGCGGCCATCTGTGCACCCCCAGTCCAGCTGCGCGGCTGCTATGTGGCTTTCGGTTTTGTTTGTATGTGACTTTCTGGTGACACCTGCAGCAATATATGGGGACGCCTCCATACATGTCAGTGTAGTTATGTCCTCTCTATATGGAGGGCTGCTATTATTAATGCCCCCCCTCCCCCAGCCGGTGCTCGGCTGCCCGATATAAATATGAGGTCGTGGCGCTGCGATGTGTGATGATAATACATTACGGCCTGTGATCTACGAGTCTATCAGCATCTTTGTCCACAGCCTGTTTTGTGGCTGCTTGAACAAGCAATTACAAATTATAGGCTGCGAGGCCCATAAGTCACTGCTCTGCATTTGGCAATAGGATATTTGTCTCAGGAGCCGCGGCCTTAACCCCATGGCTGCTGGACACAGCTCATCTGGCCGCAGCGCCTGCATTATAGGACACAAGTAAGTGAATATCTACAGAATATTCCAGTGCACAATATATGATCAGAGGCGTCAGTATTATTGGGACTGGCAGGTACGTGGTCCCAGCATGACTCTGTAGTCCTGTATACACGCTGCAATCCTGATCTGACATTCCTGCAGTAAGGACCAATAGTGGATAAGGCTAGAAACACATTGGAAGGTTTTGGTGCAATTTTTTGAGTTTATTCACATGCAGATGCACAACATGACGCTCTTGGACCCCAATGTAAAATCAGTACATGGCCCCTCAGCTATAATGTATTGCTTATAGCACCGGTCTCCACATGTTGGGAAGAAACATGTTATGGACCCCCTAAGACTTCCAGGGGCAGCGACACCCTCTGCACCCCCTCAGATGACTCCCCTGTTTACATGGTATAAAATAGACATCAAAAAGACCTGACACTTGTGTGAGCCTGAGGCTCGGGCTCTGCTGCGGGTGTCTATGGTGATTGTACCCACGGTATGTTTTGACTATAGATGGTGTACACCTTGTGGTTACACCTAGACCCTGTATCTGAGGGGGTGACGACAGCAGCACATATGTATGTCAGCTCCTGCACCAGCTCCGTCTGACGTCTTCACACAAGAGGAATTTCACACTCGCCCATTTCCCTTTGCAATGTCTTTCCTATATTGTCCATGCCGGCAGCTTGGGTGGAATTATTTCACAGGTCCAGAACCTGCCAATCCCAGTCTATAAATAACCTGGGACCCTGCGCTCGGACAGCTGGCTGCGCCCCTGGTGCACGCCATGACGGGAGCGCCCTGTTCTGTCTTCCTTTAGGTGCCCCGTGTGTCTTTCCAAATAGTAATGGCAGACGGCACAATAACTGCAAAGAACTAAGATACAAGACGGAAAATTTCTTGAAAAGTTGAAGTAACTGTGAGCAGGATCAATAGTGGGAGAAAAGTGTCCGTAGATAAATAAGTCAGGTAAAGGTGAGCAGCGAGGTTAATGAACAGCGGCAGATTGAAACGCTATCGATTGCAGCTTGTTTGGCAGCTTTCAACACGGCCAGTGACAGATACAACTCGGACAAGTTGTGCCCAGTCACACTGGCAGCATGTCAGCCACTGGCACTAGGCCTCACCCACCGCGGCCCGCCATGTATATGCTATATATATATATATATATATATATATATATATATACTACTGTATATATAAACAGTATATATAAACAGAGTCAGTCCTGCGGGGGTCTGCTGCCCCAAATGGCTCAAACACAGCACAGTGTCCTGAGATGTTATGCCATTTTCTGCACCCTTCACCTACTAGAATGAGATTGTGACAATTTTTGCAACTTTTTCGAGTCACATTTGATAAATCTTCAGTTTTATCGTCTCTCCGGCAACACCTTTATCCCACCTACTTCTCAAAAGTGAAGCGAGTGGATAAAAAATGTAAAAAGTTACCCCTACCTATTGTAGATAACATTTTGATGCCCCGGCTCATGTGTGCAGGGCCTGATAAATTCTTCCCAAGTATATAGCACTACCATATACCACAGCGCCGCATTCACTTCACAGATCAGCATCGGATTTCCTGGTTTGGGGCAAGTTTTGGATTTATGTTTATGGACTCTGAGCACACCAAGAGGCCCTTGCAATGTATGCTTGATATAAAAGCCTTCAATAGATGAGCTATAGCAGGTCCTCTGCATGCCGATGACATCACATAGGGCTGCCTATGACGTCACTGGGTTTGAGGCTCCAGTTGTGCGCATTGCAGATATATCCATCAGATGGGCCAAGGACTCACAATGGAGGGTATAATGGGGAGCAGGGTGTACAGGTCATAGGGCAGGGGAGCATTATTTGGGGGTCATGCACAGGATCAGATTACTGAAGTAGAAGGTAACTGGGGGGCACTGGCCAGCAGGCGGCACCGAGGAGAAGGGGTGGGGTGGGAGATAAGTGAGGGTTGGACTGGTTTTAGACATCCCGGCTCTTCCTCTCAGGCAGCTAATGAATCCTGATGGGAGAGGTGACCTTTTCCAAATGTCACATGTCATTGGATTTTATATCAAACCTGGACAATATGCCACGGGTATAAAAATCGTTTTTCCAATAGAGTTATGTGTATGCGCTGCCGTGGTGTGGAAAAAATAATAATTAAGAGAAAGAAATTAGCCTTGACTTTGCGAGCAGGCAGAGTAACCTGTCGAGCCCCCACAGGTGCTGTCTACATTAACCCCGCGCTGGCTGTGAGCAGCTGCCATGTTAACCTTCATCACTGGGGCATCTTCAGGCGATGCTGATTAATGAATCCCACTTTCCCGGCCCGCGCCCATTTATTTTCTCCGATAATCTTAAATGTAATAAAATCATGTTTGACAATCTGGCCGCTGGATAAAGCAGCCGGCCCGTCTTAATGTGATTTCCTGGTGAACTAAGCGCCCGCCATCCTGATCTCTCACCCTGCCTGGACTCCCCCGTACACAAAGTTCAGGAGAATTTTGTGCTTTTTCAAAAATGAGCAAAAAAAAGGTGAATGTTTTGTTCCAGACAGAACTAAAAATATTAGTAAGTTTACGGTCCCTGGAGGTCTCCCCAAGGTTGGTAGTTAAAAAGATATAACTTCCCAGAAGGCAAAGAATAAAGGTGAACGGTGCGGCGTAGAAAAGTATAAAACGTGTAAGATAAACATTGTAACTGTATTACAGGCAGAAACCCTCCGCAAGGCGAGACTCGGAGTAATAAGACACATAGCGATACAGGGGAAAAAACAGAACTACAGGGAGAAGATACAATGTGACAACTACCAGAAGCTGCAAATATACAACATAACAAGAAGCTGCGTATATACAACATAACAACTACCAGAAGATACAGATATACAATGTGACAACTACCAGAAGCTGCAAATATACAACGTAACAAGAAGCTGCGTATATACAACATAACAACTACCAGAAGATACAGATATACAATGTGACATCTACCAGAAGCTGCAAATATACAACGTAACAAGAAGCTGCGTATATACAACATAACAACTACCAGAAGATACAGATATACAATGTGACAACTACCAGAAGCTGCAAATATACAACGTAACAAGAAGCTGCGTATATACAACATAACAACTACCAGAAGATACAAATATACAATGTAACAAGAAGCTGTGTGTATACAATGTAACTACCAGAAAATGCAAATATACAATGTGACAACTACCAGAAGCTGCAAATATACAACGTAACAAGAAGCTGCGTATATACAACATAACAACTACCAGAAGATACAAATATACAATGTAACAAGGAGTTGTGTGTATACAATGTAACAACTACCAGAAAATGCAAATATACAATGTAACAACTACCAGAAAATGCAAATATACAATGTGACAACTACCAGAAGCTGCAAATATACAACGTAACAAGAAGCTGCGTATATACAACATAACAACTACCAGAAGATACAAATATACAATGTAACAAGGAGTTGTGTGTATACAATGTAACAACTACCAGAAAATGCAAATATACAATGTAACAACTACCAGAAAATGCAAATATACAATGTGACAACTACCAGAAGCTGCAAATATACAATTTAACAACTACAAGAAGATACAAAGATACAATGTGACAGCTACCAGAAGATACAAATATACAATGTAACAACTTCCAGAAGCTGCAGATATACAATGTAACATTACCTGCATATACAAACTACATATACAGCAACATCCAACAGCACCTGCTACAATATATGAGGCTCATCTACAATAAATGTCTCAGTGGAATGACATATTCATGTTGTGTATAATAACTGGTAAATCCTACAGTAGTTTTGCCTGAAATAATGGGATAAAATAAAATTGGATAACATACGCTGAAATTTCATCCAGCAATATGCAGTACACAAGAGTCTCCCTCTATAATCCACTGATACATTGTATATAAGAGCCCCCTCTATAATCCACCGATACATTGTATATAAGAGCCCCTCCTATAATCCACTGATACATTGTATATAGAGCCCCTCCTATAATCCACCGATACATTGTATATGAGTCCCCCTCTATAATCCACTGATACTTGTACTGTATATAAGAGCCCCCTCTATAATCCACTGATACATTGTATATAAGAGCCCCCTCTATAATCCACTGATACATTGTATATAAGAGCCCCCTCTATAATCCACTGATACATTGTATATAAGAGTCCCCTCTATAATCCACCGATACATTGTATATAGAGCCCCCTCTATAATCCACCGATACGTTGTATCTAGAGCCCCTCTATAATTCACTGATACATTGTATATAAGAACCCCCTCTATAATCCACTGATACATTGTATATAAGAACCCCCTCTATAATCCACTGATACATTGTATATAAGAGTCCCCTCTATAATCCACTGATACATTGTATATAAGAGTCCCCTCTATAATCCACTGATACATTGTATAAAAAAGCCCCCTCTATAATCCACTGATACATTGTATATAGAGCCCCCTCTATAATCCACTGATACATTGTATATAAGAACCCCCTCTATAATCCACTGATACATTGTATATAGAGCCCACTCTATAATCCACTGATATATTGTATATAAGAGCCCCCTCTATAATCCACTGATACATTGTATATAAGAACCCCCTCTATAATCCACTGATACATTGTATATAGAGCCCACTCTATAATCCACTGATATATTGTATATAAGAGCCCCCTCTATAATCCACTGATACATTGTATATAACAGCCCCCTCTATAATCCACTGATACATTGTATATAACAGCCCCCTCTATAATCCACCGATACTTGTACTGTATATAAGAGCCCCCTCTATAATCCACCGATACATTGTATATAGAGCCCCCTCTATAATCCACCGATACGTTGTATATAAGAACCCCCTCTATAATCCACTGATACATTGTATATAGAGCCCACTCTATAATCCACTGATATATTGTATATAAGAGCCCCCTCTATAATCCACTGATACATTGTATATAACAGCCCCCTCTATAATCCACCGATACTTGTACTGTATATGAGTCCCCTCTATAATCCACCAATACATTGTATATAAGAGTCTCCCTCTATAATCCACTGATACATTGTATAAAAGAGCCCCCTCTATAATCCACAGATACATTGTATATAGAGCCCCCTCCAGGGGCGAACCTGCCCCTTTCGCCGCCCAAGGCGAACTACAGAAAGCCGCACCCCCCCCCCCCCCCGCCGGGAGGAGGGGGCGGAGCGGAGGGGGCGTGGCGAAGTACAAGGGACGGGGCTTAGCGCCGTTCGCCCGCAGAGAGCAGGCACGGAGACAACCTGCTCTCTGCCTGAGCGTAAGAGGAGGCTGCTGGAGCAGTGCTGCTCCAGTGGCCTCCCCAAACCACCGCTCGGTGCTAAGCCAGTCCAGGACAGCTTGTCCTGGACTGGCTTAGGTAACCAAAAATGCCGCCCTCCCTGAGGCCCTGGCATAGCGCCGCCTGAAGCGGTCGCCTCATGGGAGGTGCAGCGCCCCCTCTATAATCCACCGATACGTTGTATATAAGAACCCCCTTTATAATCCACCGATACTTGTACTGTATATAAGAGCCCCCTCTATAATCCACTGATACATTGTATATAAGAGCCCCCTTTATAATCCACCGATACTTGTACTGTATATAAGAGCCCCCTCTATAATCCACTGATACATTGTATATAAGAGTCCCCTCTATAATCCACCAATACATTGTATATAAGAGCCCCCTCTATAATCCACTGATACATTGTATATAGAGCTCCCTCTATAATCCACTGATACATTGTATATAAGAGCCCCCTCTATAATCCACTGATACATTGTATATAGAGCTCCCTCTATAATCCACTGATACATTGTATGTAGAGCCCCCTCTATAATCCACTGATACATTGTATATAAGAGCCCCCTCTATAATCCACTGATACATTGTATATAAGAGCCCCCTCTATAATCCACTGATACATTGTATATAAGAGCCCCCTCTATAATCCACTGATACATTGTATATAAGAGCCCCCTCTATAATCCACTGATACATTGTATATAGAGCTCCCTCTATAATCCACTGATACATTGTATATAAGAGCCCCCTCTATAATCCACTGATACATTGTATATAAGAGCCCCCTCTATAATCCACTGATACATTGTATATAGAGCTCCCTCTATAATCCACTGATACATTGTATATAAGAGCCCCCTCTATAATCCACCGATACATTGTATATAAGAGCCCCCTCTATAATCCACCGATACATTGTATATAGAGCCCCCTCTATAATCCACTGATACATTGTATATAGAGCCCCCTCTATAATCCACCGATACTTGTACTGTATATAAGAGCCCCCTCTATAATCCACTGATACATTGTATATAAGAGCCCCCTCTATAATCCACTGATACATTGTATATAAGAGCCCCCTCTATAATCCACCGATACATTGTATATAGAGCCCCCTCTATAATCCACTGATACATTGTATATAGAGCCCCCTCTATAATCCACCGATACTTGTACTGTATATAAGAGCCCCCTCTATAATCCACTGATACATTGTATATAAGAGCCCCCTCTATAATCCACTGATACATTGTATATAGAGCCCCCTCTATAATCCACTGATACATTGTATATAAGAGCCCCCTCTATAATCCACTGATACATTGTATGTAGAGCCCCCTCTATAATCCACTGATACATTGTATATAAGAGCCCCCTCTATAATCCACCGATACATTGTATATTAGAGCCCCCTCTATAATCCACCGATACATTGTATGTAGAGTCCCCTCTATAATCCACCGATACATTGTATATAGAGCCCCCTCTATAATCCACCGATACATTGTATATAAGAGCCCCCTCTATAATCCACTGATACATTGTATGTAGAGCCCCCTCTATAATCCACCGATACATTGTATATAAGAGCCCCCTCTATAATCCACTGATACATTGTATATAAGAGTCCCCTCTATAATCCACTGATACATTGTATATAGAGCCCCCTCTATAATCCACTGATACATTGTATATAAGAGTCCCCTCTATAATCCACCGATACATTGTATATAAGAACCCCCTCTATAATCCACTGATACATTGTATATAAGAGCCCCCTCTATAATCCACTGATACATTGTATATAAGAGTCCCCTCTATAATCCACTGATACATTGTATGTAGAGTCCCCTCTATAATCCACTGATACATTGTATATAAGAGTCCCCTCTATAATCCACCGATACATTGTATATAGAGCCCCTTCTTTACTGTATGGAGCAGTAAAATACATTAAATGTGCAAACAGCTAATGATGTAGATGTGAAATATAAAGCAGTAGGAGGCTCTATGGCGGCAGCGTTCAGGGTGAAATATATCAGATTCATATTTGGTGGCAACTGCAGCAATATACGTATAGTAACCCCTGCCCTAGAGACCACCCCATTATCCAGACACCATCCCCTATTCTACCGTATACTGAATATCTTCTTTGAGAAGACGACCCCTTGACGACCAATGCAATTTTGGGTTCAAGTTTCAGTGTATATGTCTAGAGGAGGGGGTCTTCTTATAGAGGGGCTTCTGTGGAGGTCTAAATCATTTTGCTTGCGCTAGGTTCACACTAGTGTTCTGGTTTCCGATCTTTGGTCTGCTGAGAAAGCGGTTACCTGCGGAAACCCACAGACCCCATAAACTATGAGGCCACTCCTACAGCGCCACCAGTGTCCTCCTAGAGTAACTGCGACTCCATCACTCAGGGCTCTGATAGCAGAGACATCCTCCGTGCGGCCACCACATCTGTCACCTTTATTTCTAAGGGGGGGGGGGGGGAGAGGTGTCAGAAAGTCTCCTTAAAGCGGCCGCGCTCCCGGAGCATTATCCTGCACTCCATCAGCACATCCGCTCCCAGGACTGCAACAGCTCAATTAGTAAAGTGAATATATTATATAAAGTCTAAAAGATTAAACCATCATCGCCAGCCCATAATTTCAGCGAGGAAGTCAGGAGCGCGGTTTTCTCTTATTAACTCCCTAACAAATGTGATGAAAATGTTCAAACAGAATGTTAATGCAATGTTACGCGCAATTTTCCCAGGCGGCCCTCCGCTGAAATATTTCTTTATTAATAGTAATTGAGGGTATAAATTATGAATGGAAGAGATTTTCTCCTTTCAGAAGGAGACTCATCATCATGACAATAAGTCTTTATAATTGTCTTTTTTTGGCGAGAGAAGCATTTGGGGGTCATAGAAGGAAGTAAAAGAAGGGGGGCAAGAAAAAAAAGGGCAAATTAGCTCTCGCAGGGGAAAAAAAGGTCCGGGCCCAAATTTATGATTGTTTGGGCAGATATGATATTAACATTTTACTGTCCAGAATGGCCGGCCACGAGCAGACGGGTCCTACAGCAAAAACTAAATGGTGTTCTTAGTGCTGAAACACAACCCAGGACCTCGGGAGCAAAGGCCGGTGCCATCCTTAGGGGTCACCCTGCCCACCGAGGAGACACGCTCAGCCGGGACCCCTGGTATTAATGGGCTCCATAGCATAGATGGATCAGAACCAATTCCCATACTGCACTCTATAACCATCTGTATCAACCTATAAATCTGTCTGGAAGATGAACCTCACACCTCAATGTTGCAGCACTAAATCCAGGGGTCTGTGTAGGCGCTCCATCCGGCAATTCAGGGGTTCAGAGTTTGGGTACTATGAAGGGAGAAGGCAGTCACACATGGTCCCTGGTACATGTGGGGTCTAAAATGCCTGTGTGGTTCAGCGATGGTCGGAGGACCCTACTATAGATACAAAACCAGGGACCAGTGATGGTTGGAGGACCCTGATATAGATACAAAACCAGGGACCAGTGATGGTCGGAGGACCCTGATATAGATACAGAACCAGGGGCCAGTGATGGTCGGAGGACCCTGATATAGATACAAAACCAGGGACCAGTGATGGTTGGAGGACCCTGATATAGATACAAAACCAGGGACCAGTGATGGTCGGAGGACCCTGATATAGATACAAAACCAGGGGCAAGTGATGGTCGGAGGACCCTGATATAGATACAGAACCAGGGGCCAGTGATGGTTGGAGGACCCTGATATAGATACAGAACCAGGGGCCGGTGATGGTCGGAGGACCCTGATATAGATACAGAACCAGGGACCGGTGATGGTCGGAGGACCCTGATATAGATACAGAACCAGGGGCCAGTGATGGTCGGAGGACCCTGATATAGATACAGAACCAGGGGCCAGTGATGGTAGGAGGACCCTGATATAGATACAGAACCAGGGACCGGTGATGGTCAGAGGACCCTGATATAGATACAGAACCAGGGGCCAGTGGTGGTCAGAGGACCCTGATATAGATACAGAACCAGGGACCGGTGATGGTCGGAGGACCCTGATATAGATACAGAACCAGGGACCGGTGATGGTCGGAGGACCCTGATATAGATACAAAACCAGGGGCAAGTGATGGTCGGAGGACCCTGATATAGATACAAAACCAAGGGCCAGTGATGGTTGGAGGACCCTGATATAGATACAGAACCAGGGGCCAGTGATGGTAGGAGGACCCTGATATAGATGCAGAACCAGGGGCCAGTGATGGTCGGAGGACCCTGATATAGATGCAGAACCAGGGGCCAGTGATATAGATACAGAACCAGGGGCCAGTGATGGTCGGAGGACCCTGATATAGATACAGAACCAGGGGCCAGTGATGGTCGGAGGACTCTGATATAGATACAGAACCAGGGGCCAGTGATGGTCGGAGGACCCTGATATAGATACAGAACCAGGGGCCGGTGATGGTCGGAGGAACTTGATATACAGAATCAGGGGCCAGTGATGGTCGGAGGACCCTGATATAGATACAGAATCAGGGGCCAGTGATGGTAGGCGGACCCTTATATACGGGACCAGTGATGGTCGGAGGACCCTGATATACAGAACCAGGGGCCAGTGATGGTCGGAGGACCCTGGTATAGATACAGAATTGGGGGTCACAGGTTTGGAGCGTCTTGGTTCTCCACATTTTGTATACTGAGTGGCCATAGCCTTGTTACTAGGCCGTGGCCTATGTGTGGCTGCATCCCCTCCTCGTAGACGGCTCTTTGTCTCCTTGTATCTCAGTGCATTTTGGTAACTACATTTTAGCATCATTACTGAAGGGGGGGGGGGAGTTAGGACAATGACCTAGACTCTAGAGGTCACCTGAATGACCCCTCCGGCCTTCTGCTCCATCTCTGCCCAATCACTGTCCAATTACCTGTAATTTATGGTAAAATGAGAAGTAAAATTAGTTCCGGGCGGGTCCCAATAGTAATAATGGTGGTAGCGTGAGACATGGGGGGGTCCTAGGCCAGGAGGTTGCACATCACAGCAGTATATGGCGGGTTATATTAGAACTGGCTCATCCTGAGCCTCCTGGTTCACTACAATGAGAAGTGAAGATATAAGAGATTAGACGGGTACAAGTATTGGCTTCTCTTCTGTCCCTAGAACTTCTTATGTTGTCGGGTTCCCATTATATACAATTGGGGGGGGCAGTAATGGGTCCAGCAGCTCATCCCTAATAGCACTGCCTCAGCACTGCTACATCTCCACGGTGTATGCAATGTGTAGGGATGGAGCGCGGCTCCGCAGCTGGACAACCCCGCGCTCACCTCACCGCAGCAGCGGCTAATTCAGTTAGGCGATGGGCCAGTGGCCACTTGAAGGATGGCCGGACACAATAGTGCCGCAGGGCTGACACATTATTAAGCGCTTTGTCCGCGGAGCAGCAGAGATTAGACTGATTTAATCCGTTTATCTCACCCCAAGTTCCTTCCCCGCCGCTGCTCCTTAACTGTGTTACTCCACTCACAAGGAGTTTGACGCCGTAAGATTGGCTCTTCCTCGCCATTCACCTCTACGGAAACTTTGCCTTTTTGACCCCGCTGCTCGGTGACACCATTTTTTTTATGAAGCTGAATCAGTGTCTTACTTGCAGATTGTAATGCCCGGCAGACTATCGCATCCATCACACGGAGAGGTGGCGATGAGCTGCAGAGTTTATCTCTATAAAGTTGACGAATGGCGTGGAGGGCGGGGCTGAAGCATCCGGCTGTAATGGTAACCTGCCGCCACCATGGCCCCTGACGACATCAGCCTGCCCGCCGCCATCTTGAATACGATTATGTTTCTGTGAACAACTACACACACAAAAAAATAAGCCTGAGAAATACCGAAATATCCGCCACAATTTACAATACCGGAAAAGCGGCGTTCAATTAACCTCTACGCCTCCGGACAGGTGCCGAAGATTTAAGATTACTGTGGGGGGAATGAGACTAAAACATACGAGGTGCATAAGCCGGCGAGATGAGTGCGGCGCGGCCCCCTGACGGTAACACGGCCCCTGGCTCTGCATGGCCTATCGTTACGACTTGCCTCTTTAGGTAATGAATTTTTTAACATGGCCATCTCCTCCGCCGTGGAATTGCTGACCTGGTGCTGATGTAAATACACAGCGGAGGGAATGTAAAGTCTGGTGGCGGCCGGGCCGTGAAAATGTCGCCACAAAAAAAAAAAAATTAACTGCTTCTGCATTATATCCATAGCCATGTATGCGGCTGTACATACAATGTATGCGGCTGTACATATAATGTATGCGGTGGTCCGTATAATGTATGCGGTGGTCCGTATAATGTATGCGGCTGTCCGTATACCCCCGATTAGCGGCCGTCCGTATACCCCCCGGTTAGCGGCCGTCCGTATACCCCTCGGTTAGCGGCCGTCCGTATACCCCTCGGTTAGTGGCCGTCGGTATACCCCCCGGTTAGCGACCGTCCAAGGGGTATACGGTTAGTGGCTGTCCGTATACCCCTCAGTTAGCGGCCGTCCGTATACCCCCCGGTTAGCGGCCGTCCGTATACCCCCCGGTTAGCGGCCGTCCGTATACCCCTCGGTTAGCGGCCGTCCGTATACCCCCCGGTTAGCGGCCGTCCGTATACCCCCCGGTTAGCGGCCGTCCGTATACCCCTCGGTTAGCGGCCGTCCGTATACCCCCCCGGTTAGTGGCTGTCCGTATACCCCTCGGTTGGCAGCTGCCCCTTTTTCTCGTTATTCTGACATTTTTGTATTTTGTCCCTTTTTTCTTTCCGTATTTTTTTATTTGATTTTCCCTAATACATTTATATGTAAATCCCGCCGCTTCGCCTTATTACTGGACATTTATGGATCAATATTTTCCCATGATGTGACCCTGTATTTGCCTGCAGCCCCTCTCCCCTTATTACCCACCCGCGTCGCTCCCTTCTCCTCCTCCTGGGGGGGCTCCATCACTGACACAGGGGACTCAGCTATGTGCAGACCCCTCGGTCAGGGGAGATTTAAGACCTTCCCATATCTCTGGCAGTAAATGGCCCCATAAAACTGACAGAAAGACGCACATAGGGACGCCTGTTAAAATTTTATTACTAATCACTTGCAGGCTGGTCAGTCCATTTAACCTGAGCCTGTGCGGCGGCGGCATCACCAGCAGTCTCTCCTTGATGTTCAGTTGCTGCGATAATCCCGCTTTTTGATGTTTTTGCAGCCGTTGTCTATATCCAACATATTATAGTTTCAAAATAACTGATTGTCCCCGAAAAAAGGAGGTCAGTCCAGAGTGTGACAACTTTATCCTCTACTGAAAATCCACAGCGAGTTGTCAGACTGCCAGACACAAATCCATGAGAGAGACATGGTGATGCTGGTCTGGTCTTAGGCCATACACGTCAGAGCTGATCCTTCACATGACCAATCCCTCGAGATTGCTGAGATCAGTCAGGTTTTCCGAACTCTGTTTGTGTCAAATTGATCCAAAATGTTGTGCAATGTTTAGTAAATTTGATGCATCTTTAAGTCTAAAACTTCTGTCTGGAGATGTTCTGCCACTTTCTAGGCTTCCCCCTTACTGGAGTGGCAGCAACTTTTACAACTTTCCATTAAGTTGAATTCAATAAAACAGATGTACAGACTGCTGGTCAGGTAACCGGGCCAACTCTCACGCCCACACTTGTACCCACTCTCACTCCCACTCTCGTGCCCACTCTCACTCCCACTCTCGTGCCCACTCTCACTCCCACTCTCGTGCCCACTCTCACTCCCACTCTCGTGCCCACTCTCACTCCCACTCTCGTGCCCACTCTCACACCCACTCTCGTGCCCATTCTCACTCCCACTCTCGCGCCCACTCTCACACCCACTCTCGTGCCCACTCTCACTCCCACTCTCGTGCCCACTCTCACTCTTGTGCCCACTCTCGTGCCCACTCTCACTCTTGTGCCCACTCTCGTGCCCACTCTCACTCCCACTCTCGTGCCCACTCTCACTCCCACTCTCGTGCCCACTCTCACTCTTGTGCCCACTCTCGTGCCCACTCTCACTCCCACTCTCGTGCCCACTCTCACTCTTGTGCCCACTCTCACTCCCACTCTCGTGCCCACTCTCACTCCCACTTTTCAAAGTATAACCAGTGTTGAAAAATGCTAAATGTTGCAAAATTTTTGCACAAATAATTTCAAAAAGTTGCAAAAGCTCTACTGTCCAATGTGTTTTATGCCAGAATTCTGGAGTGTATAGCTTGATAATCCCCCCCCCCCCCCCCAATATCCTTATGACAGGGCTGTCTTGGGATACATATATAATACGAGGAATCAATGCGGGAAAAGATTTTAAATAAAAATATCCTGGAAAAATCATCATTTACATCATCTTGCTATTTACTGTATCACAATTCTTCCTATCTAATATATATATAATATATATATGGTGGCAGATCTATTCCCATGGCTGCCAGTAGAAGGAGGGGGCAGCGAGGAGGCCGGAAGGCGATCACACGGCTGCAGGTGTCTCTGCTTTGTTTTCAGAGAAGAATTATGTTAAATCCCTGTAATGGGGAAATAGGAAGCTGCTGTTTCCGGGACTAGAAGTCAAAGATGTTTGCAAACTCTTCTTAAGATAGAGAAGGGTCTTAAGTGCTGATGAGTCTAAAACCAAGTCTCTTGGGGTCTCGGGATGTTATTGACCCCTCTGGTCCAGCCAGTGACCGGCAGATGTCCTGCACAGATAGGATGAGCCAGGGCTGCAGGTCTAGGGCAGGTGTCCTCAGAACAGACCCACAACAAGGCCTGCTGATAGGTTATGTGACCCCGGCAAGGTCACCATGGGGAGGGGTCAGAGGTCAGCTTTGTGTTGTCTGTCTGTATCCTCACCACAAGAAAAACAAAGTGTTAAATGTCAAGTAATTAGTGGTGTTAAATGAACATGAGAGGAGCACTTTACTGCGGGCAATGGTACGTCCCAGGCACTGCAACCCCTGCATGGCTGGTGTGTATGCTGTATCTGTATGTATCTGGCCCGTCATGTAATATCTGTACCAGTGCCCCCTCCTCCCATACATCTACAGTCATCGCCAAAAGTTTTGAGAATGATACAAATAGTAATTGTTACAGAGTCTACTGCTTCCGTTTTCCTAATGGCAATTTGCATATACTCCAGAATGTTATACAGAGTGATCAGCTTATCAGCAATTACTTGCAAAGTCAATATTTGCCTAGAAAATGAACTTTATCCCCCAAAACACATTTCAACATCATTGCAGCCCTGCCTTAAAAGGACCAGCTAACATGGTTTCAGTGATTGCTCCAGTAACACAGGTGTGGGTGTTGATGAGGACAGGGCTGGAGATCAATCTGTCATGATTAAGTAAGAATGACACCACTGGACACTGTAAAAGGAGGCTGGTGCTCGGCATCATTGTTTCTCTTCTGTTACCCATGGTTATCTCTAAAGAAACGTGTGCAGTCATCATTGCACTGCACAAAAATGGCCTAACAGGGAAGAGTATCGCAGCTAGAAAGATTGCACCTCAGCCAACAATCTATCGCATCATCAAGAACTTCAAGGGGAGATGTCCCATTGTTGGCAAAAAGGCTCCAGGGCGCCCAAGAAAGACCAGCAAGCGCCAGGACCGTCTCTTAAAAGTGTTTCAGCTGCGGGATCGGGCTACCAGCAGTGCAGAGCTTGCTCAGGAATGGCAGCAGGCAGGTGTGAGTGCATCTGCACGCACTGTGAGGCGGAGACTCTTGGAGCAAGGCCTGGTCTCAAGGAGGGCAGCAAAGAAGCCACTTCTCTCCAGAAAACACATCAGGGACAGAGTGATATTCTGTTGATCATGTGACAATAGAAGATTTGTGGCATTCTCAAAACTTTTGGCCATGACTGTATGTCCTTTTATGTGTCCCCCCCGAGTCTTCTGCTGACAGGAGCCCCCTCCTCCCATACATCTCTGTCCCCCTAGACACCAGGGCCTGGGTACCACTGAGTCCTCTGCTGACAGGAGCCCCCTCCTCCCATACATCTCTGTCCCCCTAGACACCAGGGCCTGTGTACCACAGAGTCTTCTGCTGACAGGAGCCCCCTCCTCCCATACATCTATGTGCTCTTATGTGTCCTCCTAGACACCAGGACCTGGGTACCACTGTGTCTTCTGCTGACAGGAGCCCCTCTCCTTCCATACATCTCTGTCCCCCTAGACACCAGGGCCTGGGTACCACTGAGTCTTCTGCTGACAGGAGCCCCCTCCTCCCATACATCTCTGTCCCCCTAGACACCAGGGCCTGGGTACCACTGAGTCCTCTGCTGACAGGAGCCCCCTCCTCCCATACATCTCTGTCCCCCTAGACACCAGGGCCTGTGTACCACTGTGTCTTCTGCTGACAGGAGCCCCTCTCCTTCCATACATCTCTGTCCCCCTAGACACCAGGGCCTGGGTACCACTGAGTCTTCTGCTGACAGGAGCCCCTCTCCTTCCATACATCTCTGTCCCCCTAGACACCAGGGCCTGGGTACCATTGTGTCTTCTGCTGACAGGAGCCCCTCTCCTTCCATACATCTCTGTCCCCCTAGACACCAGGGCCTGGGTACCATTGTGTCTTCTGCTGACAGGAGCCCCTCTCCTTCCATACATCTCTGTCCCCCTAGACACCAGGGCCTGGGTACCACTGTGTCTTCTGCTGACAGGAGCCCCTCTCCTTCCATACATCTCTGTCCCCCTAGACACCAGGGCCTGGGTACCATTGTGCCTTGTGCACCCACTTTCTATCTTTTTGCAATCATTTCTTGCTACAAGTTTCCCCAGATTTGCAGATCTCCTCCTGCCCGCTGGTCATCAGTCTGGCTTTGCAGTGCTGTGTGCAGGGATTCTGTGGCACATGTTGCAGAGCTGTGGCTGTGTTGTTGCAGTGTTCCTGTGTATTAGCATCTTGGTTAGCACCTGCAGTAAGCTGCCCCTATTTGCACCGTCAGGGCCCCTTTGTGCAGACGGATACTTTGCAGGGAGCTATGCTGTTGCCTGGGCTATCACTAGCCCCTTGGACCATGCCCAGCTGCCCTGAATCCATCAAAGCCTCCCAGGCCTCACACAACGTGTGGCTTCATTCCAATTAAGCCACCAGGCCTGGAATAACTTCCTTGAGCTGTAATGGATTCTCAGGACGGCCGTGCACAATCTCCGCCTCTCCTTACACTAATTGGCAAAGTAAAACGTTAAAGTGCCTTGTTTTGGCTTCCAAGATGATAATTTCATTAGTTCTGGTGTCTGTAGCTATTTGGTTTGGGTAGGGCCCTGTTCCTGCCCCCTTCCCACTCCCTTTATTCCCTCTTCTCATTTTGCGTATTGATCTGGTGCTAATGGAGGAATCAGACACCAGACCCCCCCCCCATATGGAGGAGACAATCAATGGCTGGGACAAGCAGAGGGTCCTATTCCTCTCACTGGGCAGAAGTGTCACAGCCGTCCTCAGCTGGAAGCAACTGGGCAAAAACACTTCAATATTGAGGTCTCTGGGGCAAGACCAGGCGCAGGCGGAGGCCCCCCATACTTGGACTCTTTACAAGACCAGGCAGAGGCCCCCCCATACTTGGTCTCTGTACAAAACCAGGCGGAGGCTCCCCATACTTGGTCTCTGTACAAAACCAGGCGGAGGCTCCCCATACTTGGTCTCTGTACAAAACCAGGCGGAGGCCCCCCGATACTTGGTCTCTGTACAAGACCAGGTGCAGGCAGAGGCCCCCCATACTTGGACTCTGTACAAAGCCAGGCGGAGACCCCCCCATACTTGGTTTCTGTACAAGACCAGGCGGAGGCCCCCCCCCCCCCATACTTGTAGCTGCTGTTTGTCAATATCCTAGTTAATGACCAGGCGAGACGACTCCGCGACTAGTATCTGACTTGCTGCTGTATTGATTTATACATGAGCGCACACAGTGGCAGCGGCGCAGCATCTTCTCCAGGAGGAAAACTTCTGCCTTGTATTTTTCTTAGAACAACTCTAGAAAGTTTTGCAGACTTTCCCTGACACGGAGCAGACAGCAGCTTTCTTCTCCTCACACCTTTTGAACGCTAGAAACAAAGCGTGTGCAGCGAGTCCGAGCACAAGTGCTGCAAACCCTGCGAGATGCCGAGACATTAGAGCGGGTATTATTCTTGGCAGTGGCAGCTGTGCAGATGCAGGAACGGCGTGTAATTCGCACACTCTGGCGTCCTTCCTCGCTGCCTCCTGGTCCCGGGTCCGGTTCTCTACTCCTGACAGGAGTCTGAGACGAAAGGAGCAACTCGAAGCTCCACAATACAATGGTGTCAGCCTGTTAAATATCCAGATCAATGGATTTCACACACTGAAAGCTTCTGAGGCTTCGGTGTGAGCGTTTCAAGCCCAGGGCTCAGGCTGTAACTCAAGCCTGCAACTCAATAATTTAAAGGGGGAGCCATCAGCCGCCCTTCACGGCAAATTGTGAGACTTGTCAATGAGTCAAAACAGTACGTGTGATGGTTCTGGGTGAATGTCATTGAGGTTAAACAAACCAGCTGAGGGGGAGATGTGCGAGGAGAGGCCGGGGCGTCCGATATCACCTTACATGTCAGGCGGCTCCACACACCTTCCCGTCACCAGGCCGCCACTTCTACACTCATCATCATCATCCTCCTCCTCCTCCTATTGTCTTCCTTCATCCTATCCATATGTCCATCTAAGACTCCACACATTCACAACATCCATCCATCTTCATGAAAGGTCAAGTATCAGCGTGTTTGGACATTTGACATTTTCATGTCCTGGTGAGGAATCGGAAGGGGGGGGGGAGTGAGGCCGCAGGCAAAGGTTGAGTGCAATAAAATGGCTAATATGTCGATTATGGAGACGACGAACCGAGAGGACGGAGCAAATGATATGAAAATGTCTTGTTAGCCTAAATCCATAGTATGATGTGAGCGCTATTAGCGGCAAATGTATCGTATAACAATGGCGGCCGACAGTCATATCCTAAACATCAGAGGGTAAGGGGACAAAACGGAACGTCCGCAACATTACTACTGATCACCAATCCTCAGGACAAATCCTTAATATCAGATTGTCAGGGGTCCAAATCCCCGCACCCCAACAATGAGCTGTATCCGAGAGATGCAACGTCCTGGAACTAGCACAGCTCTGTGCACTGTATATTTCCTGCACACCGAAGAGGGCGCTGAGAGATGGACCAATACTATCAGATGTGCATCACCTATCCTAAGAATAGTGAGCGCAGCTCTGGAGTATAATACAGGATAAGTAATGTATGTACACAGTGACTGCACCAGCAGAATAGTGAGCGCAGCTCTGGAGTATAATACAGGATAAGTAATGTAATGTATGTACACAGTGACTGTACCAGCAGAATAGTGAGCGCAGCTCTGGAGTATAATACAGGATAAGTAATGTAATGTATGTACACAGTGACTGCACCAGCAGAATAGTGAGCGCAGCTCTGGGGTATAATACAGGATAAGTAATGTAATGTATGTACACAGTGACTGTACCAGCAGAATAGTGAGCGCAGCTCTGCAGTATAATACAGGATAAGTAATGTAATGTATGTACACAGTGACTGTACCAGCAGAATAGTGAGCGCAGCTCTGGAGTATAATACAGGATAAGTAATGTAATGTATGTACACAGTGACTGCACCAGCAGAATAGTGAGCGCAGCTCTGGAGTATAATACAGGATAAGTAATGTAATGTATGTACACAGTGACTGTACCAGCAGAATAGTGAGCGCAGCTCTGGAGTATAATACAGGATAAGTAATGTAATGTATGTACACAGTGACTGCACCAGCAGAATAGTGAGCGCAGCTCTGGAGTATAATACAGGATAAGTAATGTAATGTATGTACACAGTGACTGTACCAGCAGAATAGTGAGCGCAGCTCTGGGGTATAATACAGGATAAGTAATGTAATGTATGTACACAGTGACTGCACCAGCAGAATAGTGAGCGCAGCTCTGGAGTATAATACAGGATAAGTAATGTAATGTATGTACACAGTGACTGTACCAGCAGAATAGTGAGCGCAGCTCTGGAGTATAATACAGGATAAGTAATGTAATGTCTGTACACAGTGACTGTACCAGCAGAATAGTGAGCTCAGCTCTGGAGTATAATACAGGATAAGTAATGTAATGTATGTACACAGTGACTGCACCAGCAGAATAGTGAGCGCAGCTCTGGGGTATAATACTGGAGAAGTAATGTAATGTATGTACTCAGTGACTGTACCAGCAGAATAGTGAGCGCAGCTCTGGAGTATAATACAGGATAAGTAATGTAATGTATGTACACAGTGACTGTACCAGCAGAATAGTGAGCGCAGCTCTGGAGTATAATACAGGATAAGTAATGTAATGTATGTACACAGTGACTGCACCAGCAGAATAGTGAGCGCAGCTCTGGAGTATAATACAGGATAAGTAATGTAATGTATGTACACAGTGACTGTACCAGCAGAATAGTGAGCGCAGCTCTGGGGTATAATACAGGATAAGTAATGTAATGTATGTACACAGTGACTGCACCAGCAGAATAGTGAGCGCAGCTCTGGAGTATAATACAGGATAAGTAATGTAATGTATGTACACAGTGACTGTACCAGCAGAATAGTGAGCGCAGCTCTGGGGTATAATACAGGATAAGTAATGTAATGTATGTACACAGTGACTGCACCAGCAGAATAGTGAGCGCAGCTCTGGAGTATAATACAGGATAAGTAATGTAATGTCTGTACACAGTGACTGTACCAGCAGAATAGTGAGTGCAGCTCTGGAGTATAATACAGGATAAGTAATGTAATGTATGTACACAGTGACTGCACCGGCAGAATAGTGAGCGCAGCTCTGGGGTATAATACAGGATAAGTAATGTAATGTATGTACACAGTGACTGCACCAGCAGAATAGTGAGCGCAGCTCTGGAGTATAATACAGGATAAGTAATGTAATGTCTGTACACAGTGACTGTACCAGCAGAATAGTGAGTGCAGCTCTGGAGTATAATACAGGATAAGTAATGTAATGTATGTACACAGTGACTGCACCAGCAGAATAGTGAGCGCAGCTCTGGGGTATAATACTGGAGAAGTAATGTAATGTATGTACACAGTGACTGTACCAGCAGAATAGTGAGCGCAGCTCTGGAGTATAATACAGGATAAGTAATGTAATGTCTGTACACAGTGACTGTACCAGCAGAATAGTGAGCGCAGCTCTGGAGTATAATACAGGATAAGTAATGTAATGTCTGTACACAGTGACTGTACCAGCAGAATAGTGAGCGCAGCTCTGGTGTATAATACAGGATAAGTAATGTAATATATGTACACAGTGACTGCACCAGCAGAATAGTGAGCGCAGCTCTGGAGTATAATACAGGATGTAACTCTGGATAGGTAATGTATATAGCAGTGGTTCTTAACCTTGTATGAGGTATCGCACCCACCAGTTTCATTTGCACATTCACCGAACTCTTCTTTAGTGATAAATCAAATATGATTTTTTTCCAATTCAAGACATAGGTATATGATTTTTTAGTGGTACACAAAATGAACTGTGTATAGAGCCTAGGGTTCCTGGTTAAGAACCACTGGTATATAGACAGTGACGCTGCTGTTTGTGTATATTAGTATTAAATGCGAGTTTTAATGTAAATGTTGTTCACACCTTTCCCTGACTCGCAGTCGGACTGTTCTGTGACGTGTTGCGGTCGGTACGTGCTACCATAGCAGCTCTTGTATTATAGGCCACATGTTGGAGGATATCCTTGGGAAGATATTTTGTCTCACAGACTAGTAGTTAGATGTGAGTGTGTCCATGATGGCGGTGTGCAGTGTATGTAATGATGCTATATGTCTTCCTGTAATCTACATACAGACGTTGGTTTGTCACCAGTATCCCATTGGACGTACGGTCAGCCTCACTGTCGTCCACCATAAATGCAGTTGGTTTGGGAGATTCTCCCGCAGTTGTCTGGACACTCATATAAAAGGCCGGACCACACACAGACGGTGACACAGGTGACGCAGGACTCAGATGGCGCCGCACACTGGGTAAGGTTTTGCATCCTATAGCTTTGAAGTAATTTATAAAACAGCTGAGTAATCAGACGGCGGGGTGTCCGGGGGGGGGGGGGGATGCTGCAAATTGTGGGTTACAATGCAGGAAAACATAAATCTTACAATATCCGGGAACTACAGGAGTTACAGAGCTGGAGACCCTCACGGACGCCCAATGTCCGAGCATTGACTGGAGCATCAACCAATGGCCGCGGCCTCCTGTCTCCTCCTGGTGTGGTTTGGCTTTTCCTTGAACCCACTGGGAGGGGTCTGACCCCAACCTCTTCACCATCGGGTGGTGTGATACCTCACGCCGCTTGTTTACTCAACATGTGAAACATATGTCACCCCAACAAGACAGCATTTATTTTACCTGCGCTCCCCGCCGCTTCCAGCCCTGTTACTTAGTGCAAGATTTATTTTTCAACTTCTCTTTTCAACAATCTTTGGAACATTTGAGGTTGAAAAGAGACGAATGGCCGAGGACCACACGGAAGAAACTGCAAGTCCAGGCCTGGAGCAGTAAATGTATATGTCCCATGTAACAACGTCATAAAATGGCACCAACACCCAGTGCAGCGCAGGAGAGGCCCCGAGCCGACCGGCTTCACAGTAATTGGGGGTGCACAGTCATAGGTGTGCAAAGTAAGTGCAGAGTTATATGGGGCAGACTGCAGACTCATCAGGAGTGCTGAGGCTAAGGGTGCAAAGTAATAGGGGGTGCAGAGTTATATGGGGCAGACTGCAGACTCATCAGGAGTGCTGAGGCTAAGGGGTGCAAAGTAATAGGGGGTGCAGAGTTATATGGGGCAGACTGCAGACTCATCAGGAGTGCTGAGGCTAAGGGTGCAAAGTAATAGGGGGTGCAGAGTTATATGGGGCAGACTGCAGACTCATCAGGAGTTCTGAGGCTAAGGGGTGCAGAGTTATATGGAGGTAGAGTCATACGGATTGCAGGGTCATAGGGAGTGAATGGTCATAGGGGGTGCTTAGCCACAGGAGGTGCAGGGCCATAGGGGGAGCAGAGTTTGCAATATGAAGTCATTATTGGGCCTTGGGACATATTTTGCACTTCGCACCATCTGCAATGGATAAAGGAGCCGATCACTTGCTTCATAACTAGATAAATTTACCACTCAGTAGTCTGGAAAAGCCTGGTGACTTAGGAATTTATGACCAGAGGAGAAAGGAGTAAGAAGTGAACCCATGAGCAGAAAACAATGGGTCTGACGGATGGGTCAGGGGGAGGACGACGGGCACAAGAGAGGGAGATAGAAAAGAATTGATGCATCTTTTCAGCAACCTGATCCTGCAGCCCGGACCCCTGGAGATGTCAGCAAACCAAGCTTTACAGAATTAAGGGAGCAACATTTCATGGAAAATCCAATAAGTGATCCTGTATAGCCAGACGTCTGTAAATAGAGGGCTCCAAATCAAATCAGGCCGAGGGCTCAGGGCAGCGCTTGTGTCCTGAATGCCGCAATATTCGCCAAAACATCTCAAGATATTCCGCAGGACGGGAAATGATTTATGGCAAAAAGTTTTCTGTGTCAAAATGAATCACTGCAGATTGTGACAAAAATGAGAGCGCTCTCTGGGACTGACACTCAGCTTTTCTAGAGTCCTGAATGACTGTATGGGTCAGAGCTTTTCTAACTTTGGGAGATCTTGGCTGCAGGTAACCGTGTAATAAATCCAGGTGCAGCCTCTGGGTATTATGGGAACGCTTTCTTCTTCCCGTTGCGGCCGGTGACATCAGAGGACATCTTCCAGCATCGTCTGCACTTGAAATTTCTTCTTTTCAAGCAAAAATTGACCCAAAAGTTGTTTGCAAAACGCAGCAGTGACTGAGATTCGTGGCCATTGTCCCGACTGTATAAGGGGATTATTCTGGAGTCTGGACAAGCACAGACCTATGTTGTCTGGTGCGGAGGCCGCCGGGACGTGCGAGGAGCGACCTGTCACATCACTACTGTGCTCCTGTCACCAACAGACAGGCGGAGATCCACCATAACCGCCTCCTGTCACCGCATCACTGTCTAGGGGACATCTCCAATGGACAGATGACAAACCCCCCACCAACACCAGGCCGTGGTCGTGAGAAGGTTCTAGAAAGTAACATGGCAGCTCATATCCGCAGTTCTCGTCTGCGACTTTATCATCTGCATTGTGCCGCCATATTATATATCACATATCTGTATTATCATCTGCATTGTGCCGCCATATTATATATCACATATCTGTATTATCATCTGCATTGTGCCGCCATATTATAAATCACATATCTGTATTATCATCTGCATTGTGCCGCCATATTATAAATCACATATCTGTATTATCATCTGCATTGTGCCGCCATATTATAAATCACATATCTGTATTATCATCTGCATTGTGTCGCCATATTATTTATATCACATATCTGTATTATCATCTGCATTGTGTCGCCATATTATTTATATCACATATCTGTATTATCATCTGCATTGTGCCGCCATATTATATATATCACATATCTGTATTATCATCTGCATTGTGCCGCCATATTATATATCACATATCTGTATTATCATCTGCATTGTGTCGCCATATTATTTATATCACATATCTGTATTATCATCTGCATTGTGTCGCCATATTATTTATATCACATATCTGTATTATCATCTGCATTGTGTCGCCATATTATATATATCACATATCTGTATTATCATCTGCATTGTGCCGCCATATTATAAATCACATATCTGTATTATCATCTGCATTGTGTCGCCATATTATTTATATCACATATCTGTATTATCATCTGCATTGTGCCGCCATATTATAAATCACATATCTGTATTATCATCTGCATTGTGCCGCCATATTATATATATCACATATCTGTATTATCATCTGCATTGTGCCGCCATATTATATATATCACATATCTGTATTATCATCTGCATTGTGCCGCCATATTATATATATCACATATCTGTATTATCATCTGCATTGTGCCGCCATATTATATATATCACATATCTGTATTATCATCTGCATTGTGTCGCCATATTATATATCACATATCTGTATTATCATCTGCTTTGTGCCGCGAGTGTGAATGAGGCCGTGTAGCCCTGCACAGGCAGTCTCAGTGCCAATTCCTTCTTTATCTCCAGATTATTAGATGTAATGACACAAACCCTACAGCGGTGTAAGGTCAGGATGGGGGGAAGCAATGAACTGACCACAAGCAACATAGTGAGGGGCTGATACACCAAACCTGGTATATATGAGCAAGGGACGGGTCCGGGGACAGAATATACAAATATTCATGGGGGGAGGGGGCGCTCCATGGACTCATATAGTCACACAAGTGATAGGAATAGTCCCAGACTCACAGCCCCTATAGAGACCTGTGATAATACAGGTGAGTGTCATATAAGTAAGATGGGCCAGTATGGTGTCCATAGAAAACTAGCACTTCCCATCATGCAACAGTCACACTTTAGGTCCCGGCAAACATTTGCATTATGTTGTGTTTTAAGAGAAAGAAGTGGAAAATCATCAAAAGCTTTATACTTTATATACTGTACTGTATACTGGTATATACTCTAATCTATACTGTACTGTATGCTACTATATGTTCTATAAAGTATTGTATACTGCTATATATTTATACTGTACTGTATACTACTATAGATTCTATACTGTACTGTATACTACTATATACTCTGTACTGCATACTACTATATGTTCTATACAGTATTGTACACTACTATATATTCTACACTGTACTGTATACTACTATATATTCTATACTGTACTGTATACTATATATTCTATACTGTACTGTATACTACTATATATTCTATACTGTACTGTATACTACTATATGTTCTATACTGTACTGTATACTACTATATATTCTATACTGTACTGTATACTACCATAGATTCTATACTGTACTGTATACTACTATAGATTCTATACTGTACTGTATACTACTATAGATTCTATACTGTACTGTATACTATATATTCTATACTGTACTGTATACTACTATATGTTCTATACTGTACTGTATACTACTATATATTCTATACTGTACTGTATACTACTATATATTCTATACTGTACTGTATACTACTATATGTTCTATACTGTACTGTATACTACTATAGATTCTATACTGTACTGTATACTACCATATATTCTATACTGTACTGTATACTACCATAGATTCTATACTGTACTGTATACTACTATAGATTCTATACTGTACTGTATACTACCATAGATTCTATACTGTACTGTATACTACCATATATTCTATACTGTACTGTATACCACTATATATTCTATACTGTACTGTATACTACTATATATTCTATACTGTACACTACTATATATTCTATACTGTACACTACTATATATTCTATACTGTACTGTATACTACTATATGTTCTATACTGTACTGTATACTACTATATATTCTATACTGTACTGTATACTACTATATGTTCTATACTGTACTGTATACTATTCTATACTGTACTGTATACTACTAGAGATTCTATACTGTACTGTATACTACTATAGATTCTATACTGTACTGTATACTACTATAGATTTTATACTGTATTGTATACTACTACTATAGATTCTATACTGTACTGTATACTACCATAGATTCTATACTGTACTGTATACTACTATATATTCTATACTGTACTGTATACTACTATATATTCTATACTGTATTGTATACTACTATATGTTCTATACTGTACTGTATACTATATATTCTATACTGTACTGTATACTACTATAGATTCTATACTGTACTGTATACTACTATATATTCTATACTGTACACTACTATATATTCTATACTGTACACTACTATATATTCTATACTGTACTGTATACTACTATATGTTCTATACTGTACTGTATACTACTATATATTCTATACTGTACTGTATACTACTA
This sequence comes from Leptodactylus fuscus, assembly GCF_031893055.1. NCBI lineage: Eukaryota > Metazoa > Chordata > Amphibia > Anura > Leptodactylidae > Leptodactylus > Leptodactylus fuscus. Next base: position 1,775,765 of record NC_134273.1, on the reverse strand, counting down.
TATGTTCTATACTGTACTGTATACTATTCTATACTGTACTGTATACTACTATAGATTCTATACTGTACTGTATACTACTATAGATTTTATACTGTATTGTATACTACTACTATAGATTCTATACTGTACTGTATACTACCATAGATTCTATACTGTACTGTATACTACTATATATTCTATACTGTACTGTATACTACTATATATTCTATACTGTATTGTATACTACTATATGTTCTATACTGTACTGTATACTATATATTCTATACTGTACTGTATACTACTATAGATTCTATACTGTACTGTATACTATATATTCTATACTGTACTGTATACTACTATAGATTCTATACTGTACTGTATACTACTATATGTTCTATACTGTACTGTATACTACTATAGATTCTATACTGTACTGTATACTACTATATACTCTGTACTGCATACTACTATATGTTCTATACAGTATTGTATACTACTATATATTCTACACTGTACTGTATACTACTATATATTCTATACTGTACTGTATACTATATATTCTATACTGTACTGTATACTACTATAGATTCTATACTGTACTGTATACTACTATATGTTCTATACTGTACTGTATACTACTATAGATTCTATACTGTACACTATATACTCTGAACTGTATTGTATACTAGTATATACTCTGTACTGTACACTACTATATATTCTATACTGTACTGTATACTACCATAGATTCTATACTGTACTGTATACTACTATATATTCTATACTGTACTGTATATATATTCTATACTGTACTGTATACTACTATATATTCTATACTGTACTGTATACTACTATAGATTCTATACTGTACTGTATACTACTATAGATTCTATACTGTACACTACCATAGATTCTATACTGTACTGTACACTACTATATATTCTATACTGTACTGTATACTACTATATATTCTATACTGTACTGTATACTACTATAGATTCTATACTGTACTGTATACTACTATAGATTCTATACTGTACACTACCATAGATTCTATACTGTACTGTATACTACTATATATTCTATACTGTACTGTATACTATATATTCTATACTGTACTGTATACTACTATAGATTCTATACTGTACTGTATACTACCATAGATTCTATACTGTACTGTATACTACTATATATTCTATACTGTACACTACTATATATTCTATACTGTACTGTATACTACTATATGTTCTATACTGTACTGTATACTACTATATATTCTATACTGTACTGTATACTATATATTCTATACTGTACTGTATACTACTATAGATTCTATACTGTACTGTATACTACCATAGATTCTATACTGTACTGTATACTGCTATATATTCTATACTGTACTGTATACTACCATAGATTCTATACTGTACTGTATACTACCATAGATTCTATACTGTACACTACTATATATTCTATACTGTACTGTATACTACTATATATTCTATACTGTACTGTATACTACTATATGTTCTATACTGTACTGTATACTACTATATGTTCTATACTGTACACTACTATATATTCTGTACTGTATACTACTATATATTCTATACTGTACACTACTATATATTCTATACTGTACACTACTATATATTCTATACTGTACTGTATACTACTATATGTTCTATACTGTACTGTATACTACTATATATTCTATACTGTACTGTATACTACTATATGTTCTATACTGTACTGTATACTATTCTATACTGTACTGTATACTACTATAGATTCTATACTGTACTGTATACTACTATAGATTCTATACTGTACTGTATACTACTATAGATTTTATACTGTATTGTATACTACTACTATAGATTCTATACTGTACTGTATACTACCATAGATTCTATACTGTACTGTATACTACTATATATTCTATACTGTACTGTATACTACTATATATTCTATACTGTACACTACTATATATTCTATACTGTACTGTATACTACTATATGTTCTATACTGTACACTACTATATATTCTATACTGTACACTACTATATGTTCTATACTGTACTGTATACTACTATATATTCTATACTGTACTGTATACTACTATATGTTCTATACTGTACTGTATACTATTCTATACTGTACTGTATACTACTATAGATTCTATACTGTACTGTATACTACTATAGATTCTATACTGTACTGTATACTACTATAGATTTTATACTGTATTGTATACTACTACTATAGATTCTATACTGTACTGTATACTACCATAGATTCTATACTGTACTGTATACTACTATATATTCTATACTGTACTGTATACTACTATATATTCTATACTGTACACTACTATATATTCTATACTGTACACTACTATATATTCTATACGGTACTGTATACTACTATATGTTCTATACTGTACTGTATACTATTCTATACTGTACTGTATACTACTATAGATTCTATACTGTACTGTATACTACTATAGATTCTATACTGTACTGTATACTACTATAGATTTTATACTGTATTGTATACTACTACTATAGATTCTATACTGTACTGTATACTACCATAGATTCTATACTGTACTGTATACTACTATATATTCTATACTGTACTGTATACTACTATATGTTCTATACTGTACACTACTATATATTCTATACTGTACACTACTATATGTTCTATACTGTACTGTATACTACTATATATTCTATACTGTACTGTATACTACTATATGTTCTATACTGTACTGTATACTATTCTATACTGTACTGTATACTACTATAGATTCTATACTGTACTGTATACTACTATAGATTCTATACTGTACTGTATACTACTATAGATTTTATACTGTATTGTATACTACTACTATAGATTCTATACTGTACTGTATACTACCATAGATTCTATACTGTACTGTATACTACTATATATTCTATACTGTACTGTATACTACTATATATTCTATACTGTACACTACTATATATTCTATACTGTACACTACTATATATTCTATACGGTACTGTATACTACTATATGTTCTATACTGTACTGTATACTACTATATATTCTATACGGTACTGTATACTACTATATATTCTATACTGTACACTACTATATATTCTATACTGTACACTACTATATATTCTATACTGTACACTACTATATATTCTATACTGTACTGTATACTACTATATGTTCTATACTGTACACTACTATATATTCTATACTGTACACTACTATATATTCTATACTGTACTGTATACTACTATATGTTCTATACTGTACTGTATACTACTATATATTCTATACTGTACTGTATACTACTATAGATTTTATACTGTATTGTATACTACTACTATAGATTCTATACTGTACTGTATACTATCATAGATTCTATACTGTACTGTATACTACTATATATTCTATACTGTACTGTATACTACTATATATTCTATACTGTACTGTATACTACTATATATTCTATACTGTATTGTATACTACTATATGTTCTATACTGTACTGTATAGTTCTATATATCCTGTACTCTATACTAATTTATTTACTGTAAATTATACTACCATATATTCTAAACTTTACTGTATACTACTTTATTTAATATACTGTACTGCATACTACTATATATACTGTACTGTATACTATTATTTATACTGTACTGAATACTACTATATATACTGTACTGTATACTACTTTATATACAATATTATGTCATACACTACTTTATATTCTATACTTTACATATTTAACTTTTGTACTTTAGGTTTCTTACTTTATACACATTGTACACACCTATACACACACCTATACACTAATCTATACACACCTATACACACCTATACACTAATCTATACACACCTCTACACACCTATACACTAATCTATACATGTTCTTTTTTACCAGGTATTTTAGATTTTACATTTCACATAAGTTTTACTTAATTTTTAATAAAATTCTTGCATTATATTCTGTACTTTACATGAACATGAAGATGACCTTATAGTTACTTTTTACTTCATTTACTTTACATTTCATATATAGTATCAGGAAAATGTTTGTCTTTATCCCGTGTTAGCCGGTGGGTAGGAAATATAAAAACCAAAAAACATGAGAGTCTGCAGTAGTGGATCCCTTATTTAATGGCTGACTAATAATGAGGACAGATTACAACGTTTCGGATCTCTCGGCTTCTTCTTTGAAACGTAATCTACAATCATTATTAGTCAGCCATTAAATAAGGGATCAACTACTGAAGACTCGCAGGTTTGGGGGGTTTTACATTTCATATATGTTATACTTTATATTTTATAATTTATCATTTATATTTTCTACTTCATACATTTTATACATTATGTGTACATCATAAACGGAGAATATGGATAAAGTAGAAAATAAAAATTATCTTTATTTATACATTATATTTTACACTTTATACATTATATACATTATATCTTATACTTTATATCTTAGACTTTATATTTTATACATTATATTTTACGCTTTATACATTATATACATTTTATACTTTATATACATTATATACATTATATCTTATATATTATATCTTAGACTTTATATTTTATATTTCACATTATTTAATTTGACACTGTATACTCTGAAAATAAATCCGACATAAACTGGAGTTGACAATTGTGTAAGAGATGACAGACAGTTGTCAGGTCCCTCCCCCCCCCCCCCCCATGGGCCTGGACCTGGAGGTTTTGTGATCTGATGATTTGTTCCCCCCCCCCCCAGGGTTAACTCCTTCTCTGCCAGCACAGAGCGGATCCTTCCTCTTGTAACTTTCCCTTGTGCAGCAGATTGACTCAGTGTCAGTAGTGGTGGGATCTCTTACACATTTGTAAGCCTCGGCGCCCCCTCTTGCTCATCCTTGTTACCCCCCTGTAGTTTGGACGTTCTCTCTATGAATGGGCCTCACTTTGTCATGCCATGTACAGCTGTTAACCTCCCGTGGTCATCAGCAGGAGGGGACGGTGCGCCTTTTATTTATGGAGTTGCCAGCGTGACAATAGAATAGCCGGGGTCCTGCTAGAATACAACCACCAGCAGATCTCCATTCATCTGGGGGTCTCCGCCATCCTCCGCTGCCCGCCAGCGCTGCAGGTGTTCTGCTGAATTAACCCATTGCATAGTTAGAGGCTCCATAGAAACGCAAATGGGGGGGGGGGGGGGGGGCTGGTTCACTTGGAGGTCCCAATTCAGGAATATAAATAGGGGCAAAGCTTCTTCAATGTCTCAGCACCACACACGTCTCACAAGTACAGGACGTGCAGAAGAGAGTACCCAGGAGATATATTCTATCCCTGGGAAAGCTGGGTGACTAATATGGCTGCCATGAAATCTCCCGCTGCTTGTGTAGATACCGCTGTATAAATGGGCACATCTAGGAATATACCCCACGCAGCCGTCCTGACGATGGGCACATTGCTTGTGACCCAGCTTTCCCGGAAACAGATAAAACTAAAAATGGGCTGAAACTTGACAGAAGAGGAGACAGGACATAAAACGTCATTCTGCGCCCCGTGGGCCAGCACATACACGCTCAGCCTTCGCCACATTCGCCGCGCTCACTTTTATGTCCACACCGGCCAGCTCTGTGTGCGCCATCGTAAAAAGCGGGAGCGACAGAAAAAAGATGTTTTTAAGTTGCTAATAAAACTGAAAATGTAGCCAGTTTGCAGCGAGCGCGGCGGGGCTGCCGGCGCATCATTGGGCCATAAATAACGCTGCAATAAGGGGGAGGGGGAGGCGCCGCCATTGCTTGTGTGTTTTTTATTTTATTTTTGCCCATAAATCATTTCAGTGAGCGATAATATTTGTTTTGTGTAATGAGTCTCTTGTGATCCATTCCAGGCCTGAGCACTGGGGACTGTCGAGGCTGATGAGTTGTCTCTTCCCTCCTCACAATCGCCTCTTCTACCCACAAGATTCTGCCATTTAAGCCCCGTGTTAAGTGTTAACCCTTCGAGAGCCAGAGACGGACGGCACAGGACACACTCACTTTTTGTTACATTTTTTGGATTTTGCTGCATATTTTTGTTGCAAAGCCCGGAGTGGACATGAGGGAAGATAAAGAGGAAGGGTCTGTACACCGCTCCCCCTGCACACAGCACTCAAAGCAATGGCTGAAATTAATAAGGAAACAGAACAGTAAAATAGTCACCACAATCTGAAACATCAGCAAACTTTACACATATAGCACAGGCTGCGCTGTGGTGTCACATGACCTCATACAGTAGTGATGTCACTGAAGCAGATCCTCAGCTGTGTGCAGTCAGTGCCCAATAATTCCAGGATGTCCTACAACAAGGTCGTGTTACTGTATGTTATATATATAATGTATATACACCCACATGTACAGTCTGATATATAGTCATTCCCTGACTACAATACACATTGTATCTATATTACCTTCCAGGGGAATCCTTGGCTACACCTAGATACATATAGAGAGAGAACACTATGCTAAAAAAGCGCACTGCCACAGAAAATGTTTAGCAAAAAATATATAAAGCTTTATTTAAATACATTTTAAAACATATATAAGACAGAAATAATGAATGGGGTGATACAACCAAACAGAACAATGAAGGCCCAAGATGGAATACTAGTGGTTAATGATGAATAAATGACACTTACATTACATATATATAAGGATATGTGAAACATCCATGGTTTCTAAAGTGCATATATAACATACATAGTTTTTTAAAGTGCAAATATTCTGTGAAATAACATGATACCAAGTAGTAAATTACCTATAGGTGGACCTTCATGTAGTGAACGCGCCCCGACGCGCGTTTCGCCACTACCGTGGCTTCGTCAGGGGGAAAAAAGATGAGTATACTAGATACATAGTCGTGTATACTAGATACATATAGACCAGTCTGTGGTGTTACATAGGACTGCCGGTGACATCTACTACATTACCTGTATATAGAGAGTTATCACTGTGTTATCTGTGGTGTTACATAGGACTGCCGGTGACATCTACTACATTACATAGGACTGCCGGTGACATCTACTACATTACCTGTATATAGAGAGTTATCACAGTGTTATCTGTGGTGTTACATAGGACTGCCGGTGACATCTACTACATTACCTGTATATAGAGAGTTATCACTGTGCTATCTGTGGTGTTACATAGGACTGCCGGTGACATCTACTACATTACCTGTATATAGAGAGTTATCACAGTGTTATCTGTGGTGTTACATGGGACTGCCGGTGACATCTACTACATTACCCGTATATAGAGAGTTATCACTGTGTTATCTGTGGTGTTACATAGGACTGCCGGTGACATCTACTACATTACCTGTATATAGAGAGTTATCACTGTGCTATCTGTGGTGTTACATAGGACTGCCGGTGACATCTACTACATTACCTGTATATAGAGAGTTATCACTGTGTTATCTGTAGTGTTACATAGGACTGCCGGTGACATCTACTACATTACCCGTATATAGAGAGTTATCACTGTGTTATCTGTGGTGTTACATAGGACTGCCGGTGACATCTACTACATTACCCGTATATAGAGAGTTATCACTGTGTTATCTGTAGTGTTACATAGGACTGCCGGTGACATCTACTACATTACCCGTATATAGAGAGTTATCACTGTGTTATCTGTGGTGTTACATAGGACTGCCGGTGACATCTACTACATTACCCGTATATAGAGAGTTATCACAGTGTTATCTGTAGTGTTACATAGGACTGCCGGTGACATCTACTACATTACCCGTATATAGAGAGTTATCGCTGTGTTATCTGTGGTGTTACATAGGACTGCCGGTGACATCTACTACATTACCTGTATATAGAGAGTTATCACTGTGCTATCTGTGGTGTTACATAGGACTGCCGTTGACATCTACTACATTACCTGTATATAGAGAGTTATCACTGTGCTATCTGTGGTGTTACATAGGACTGCCGGTGACATCTACTACATTACCTGTATATAGAGAGTTATCACTGTGTTATCTGTGGTGTTACATAGGACTGCCGGTGACATCTACTACATTACCTGTATATAGAGAGTTATCACTGTGTTATCTGTGGTGTTACATAGGACTGCCGGTGACATCTAGTACATTACCTGTATATAGAGAGTTATCACTGTGTTATCTGTGGTGTTACATAGGACTGCCGGTGACATCTAGTACATTACCTGTATATAGAGAGTTATCACTGTGTTATCTGTGCTGTTACATAGGACTGCCGGTGACATCTACTACATTACCTGTATATAGAGAGTTATCACTGTGTTATCTGTGGTGTTACATAGGACTGCCGGTGACATCTACTACATTACCTGTATATAGAGAGTTATCACTGTGTTATCTGTAGTGTTACATAGGACTGCCGGTGACATCTACTACATTACCTGTATATAGAGAGTTATCACTGTGTTATCTGTGGTGTTACATAGGACTGCAGTCCCTACATTGTATATGAGCAGTTGAGCTCTGCTACATGTTGGTGCAGTCACACTTGAGGACAGAGGTGATTTTGGCCCCATGTACCAGAGTCTTTCTCTTCCCCCTTCCCAAGTTTTCTTTCATCCTCTGCCCTCTCCTTGCGGTCGGGCCCTAACAAGCTGCTGCCGGAGATTTTCTGCCTGTGCAGTCTCATTATTCCGGGCAGACATTGTTCCCCGTCTGCTGCCTCTTTTAGGGTTATTAATATTACTCAGGAACAACACGGTAATAAGGCTTCCCGCAGTACGGGGATGTGCGCGCTCCGCTGGGACCCGCTATAAACATCATTATTTGCATTTGGTCAAAGCCAATGTTGCTGACCGGACCCTCATATACAGCTCTGCAGCAATGTATACAACTCCCATCACCACAAGGACGTGACATCATTACACACTGCCCCATAGAGAATGTACCCCAACCGATACCGCCAATGGGGAGGGGGCCACTACAAACCCCTAAACCTGAGGCCGACTGTAGGACAGGGGAATACAATCTATTACTATCTGTTATCAGCCATGTCAGGAGAGGCCGACTGTAGGACAGGGGAATACAATCTATTACTATCTGTTATCAGCCATGTCAGGAGAGGAGAGGCCGACTGTAGGACAGGGGAATACAATCTATTACTATCTGTTATCAGCCATGTCAGGAGAGGAGAGGCCGACTGTAGGACAGGGGAATACAATCTATTACTATCTGTTATCAGCCATGTCAGGAGAGGAGAGGCCGACTGTAGGACAGGGGAATACAATCTATTACTATCTGTTATCAGCCATGTCAGGAGAGGCCGACTGTAGGACAGGAGAATACAATCTATTACTATCTGTTATCAGCCATGTCAGGAGAGGCCGACTGTAGGACAGGAGAATACAATCTATTACTATCTGTTATCAGCCATGTCAGGAGAGGAGAGGCCGACTGTAGGACAGGGGAATACAATCTATTACTATCTGTTATCAGCCATGTCAGGAGAGGAGAGGCCGACTGTAGGACAGGGGAATACAATCTATTACTATCTGTTATCAGCCATGTCAGGACAGGAGAGGCCGACTGTAGGACAGGAGAATACAATCTATTACTATCTGTTATCAGCCATGTCAGGAGAGGAGAGGCCGACTGTAGGACAGGAGAATGCAATCTATTACTATCTGTTATCAGCCATGTCAGGAGAGGAGAGGCCGACTGTAGGACAGGGGAATACAATCTATTACTATCTGTTATCAGCCATGTCAGGAGAGGATAGGTCGACTGTAGGACAGGGGAATACAATCTATTACTATCTGTTATCAGCCATGGCAGGAGAGGCCGACTGTAGGACAGGGGAATACAATCTATTACTATCTGTTATCAGCCATGTCAGGAGAGGAGAGGCCGACTGTAGGACAGGAGAATACAATCTATTACTATCTGTTATCAGCCATGTCAGGAGAGGAGAGGCCGACTGTAGGACAGGGGAATACAATCTATTACTATCTGTTACCAGCCATGTCAGGAGAGGCCGACTGTAGGACAGGAGAATACAATCTATTACTATCTGTTATCAGCCATGTCAGGAGAGGAGAGGCCGACTGTAGGACAGGAGAATACAATCTATTACTATCTGTTATCAGCCATGTCAGGAGAGGAGAGGCCGACTGTAGGACAGGAGAATACAATCTATTACTATCTGTTATCAGCCATGTCAGGAGAGGAGAGGCCGACTGTAGGACAGGGGAATACAATCTATTACTATCTGTTATCAGCCATGTCAGGAGAGGAGAGGCCGACTGTAGGACAGGGGAATACAATCTATTACTATCTGTTATCAGCCATGTCAGGAGAGAAGAGGCCGACTGTAGGACAGGGGAATACAATCTATTACTATCTGTTATCAGCCATGTCAGGAGAGGAGAGGCCGACTGTAGGACAGGAGAATACAATCTATTACTATCTGTTATCAGCCATGTCAGGAGAGAAGAGGCCGACTGTAGGACAGGAGAATACAATCTATTACTATCTGTTATCAGCCATGTCAGGAGGGGAGAGGCCGACTGTAGGACAGGAGAATACAATCTATTACTATCTGTTATCAGCCACGTCAGGAGAGGAGAGGCCGACTGTAGGACAGGAGAATACAATCTATTACTATCTGTTATCAGCCACGTCAGGAGAGGAGAGGCCGACTGTAGGACAGGGGAATACAATCTATTACTATCTGTTATCAGCCATGTCAGGGGAGGAGAGGCCGACTGTAGGACAGGAGAATACAATCTATTACTATCTGTTATCAGCCATGTCAGGAGAGGAGAGGCCGACTGTAGGACAGGAGAATACAATCTATTACTATCTGTTATCAGCCATGTCAGGAGATGCCGACTGTAGGACAGGGGAATACAATCTATTACTATCTGTTATCAGCCATGTCAGGGGAGGAGAGGCCGACTGTAGGACAGGAGAATACAATCTATTACTATCTGTTATCAGCCATGTCAGGGGAGGAGAGGCCGACTGTAGGACAGGAGAATACAATCTATTACTATCTGTTATCAGCCATGTCAGGAGAGAAGAGGCCGACTGTAGGACAGAGGAATACAATCTATTACTATCTGTTATCAGCCATGTCAGGGGAGGAGAGGCCGACTGTAGGACAGGAGAATACAATCTATTACTATCTGTTATCAGCCATGTCAGGAGAGGCCGACTGTAGGACAGGGGAATACAATCTATTACTATCTGTTATCAGCCATGTCAGGAGGGGAGAGGCCGACTGTAGGACAGAGGAATACAATCTATTACTATCTGTTATCAGCCATGTCAGGAGAGTCCGACTGTAGGACAGGGGAATACAATCTATTACTATCTGTTATCAGCCATGTCAGGAGAGGAGAGGCCGACTGTAGGACAGGAGAATACAATCTATTACTATCTGTTATCAGCCATGTCAGGAGAGGAGAGGCCGACTGTAGGACAGGGGAATACAATCTATTACTATCTGTTATCAGCCATGTCAGGAGAGGAGAGGCCGACTGTAGGACAGGGGAATACAATCTATTACTATCTGTTATCAGCCATGTCAGGAGGGGAGAGGCCGACTGTAGGACAGGGGAATACAATCTATTACTATCTGTTATCAGCCATGTCAGGGGGGGAGAGGCCGACTGTAGGACAGGGGAATACAATCTATTACTATCTGTTATCAGCCATGTCAGGAGAGGAGAGGCCGACTGTAGGACAGGGGAATACAATCTATTACTATCTGTTATCAGCCATGTCAGGAGAGGAGAGGCCGACTGTAGGACAGGAGAATACAATCTATTACTATCTGTTATCAGCCATGTCAGGAGAGGAGAGGCCGACTGTAGGACAGGAGAATACAATCTATTACTATCTGTTATCAGCCATGTCAGGAGAGGAGAGGCCGACTATAGGACAGGACAATACAATCTATTACTATCTGTTATCAGCCATGTCAGGAGAGGAGAGGCCGACTGTAGGACAGGAGAATACAATCTATTACTATCTGTTATCAGCCATGTCAGGAGAGGCTGATTGTAGTGGTTATCACATAGCTCCCAACCATCCCGCATTCCGCGGAACATTCTCGATTCCCTCACGGCTTACCACATGTCCCACTCTGCCTCTAAAGTTTTTTGTTTATTAAACCTTCCCCCAATCACTGCCCCTCTTATAACAGTTAATAAGGTTGTCACTGGCATAAGAGCAGGTGGTGATCGGGGGAAAGCTTTACTACTGTAATCAGAAGGACCTGTGTGACATCACACGGTCACGTGACTAGGTAGGTATGTCTTTATATCTTGTGCAGGGAGGAAGAGATGGAGATATGTGTGGTCTAAGGTACTGAGGGAAGGGGGATGTGAAATGCAGGGTGTACTGTGTGTGGGTGGGTTGTGGGGTGCAGGTTGTACTGTGTGTGGGGGAGTTGTGGGGTGCAGGGTGTACTGTGTGGGGGGAGATGTGAGGTGCAGGGTGTACTGTGTGTGGGGGAGATGTGGGGTGCAGGGTGTACTGTGTGTGGGGGAGATGTGGGGTCCAGGGTGTACTGTGTGTGGGGGAAATGTGGGGTGCAGGGTGTACTGTGTGGGAGGGAGATGTGGGGTGCAGGGTGTACTGTATGTGTGGGGGAGATGTGGGGTGCAGGGTGTACTGTGTGGGAGGGAGATGTGGGGTGCAGGGTGTACTGTATGTGTGGGGGAGATGTGGGGTGCAGGGTGTACTGTGTGTGGGGGAGATGTGGGGTCCAGGGTGTACTGTGTGTGGGGGAAATGTGGGGTGCAGGGTGTACTGTGTGGGAGGGAGATGTGGGGTGCAGGGTGTACTGTATGTGTGGGGGAGATGTGGGGTGCAGGGTGTACTGTGTGGGAGGGAGATGTGGGGTGCAGGGTGTACTGTATGTGTGGGGGAGATGTGGGGTGTAGGGTGTACTGTATGTGTGGGGGATATGTGGGGTGTAGCCATCGAGTACAATTACTAACATCTCCTCCTCTATGTGACTGATGTCGGCTGCTCCTTTTATAACACCCTTAAGGTTGGGGCCCCATGTGGCATAGACGCAGCGTTTTACAGTCCCTACAAAATGGATACACATTGCAGAAAAATACACACAGTGAAAATTTTACGATTTCCAGAACTATTATGTTTTTGTAAATCACAGCTTCTCGGTGGGTTCCCTATAGGTGTAATTGAAGCAGAAGGTCTGCAGTTTTCCTCTGTGATCAGCGCTGTGGCGATGTGTTTCCGCCGTGGTCTTTCCCACAGGACTTCTTCTCTGCGGCTGTTACTTTTGGCTTTTTGGCCGGATTTGTGTCATTAATACACTTTGTAATAACTTTATTAGACATGTTGTCTCCTCCCTGTGACATCTCTCCTCCCGTCCCCTGAGATCTGCTTCTTCCTCTCACTGATGTTACTTATAGAATCTATAGAGTATATAAGGATAATCCAGTGATCTGAGCAGCTCATCTACAGTCCTATGAAAAAGTTTGGGCACCCCTATTAATCTTAATCATTTTTAGTTCTAAATATTTTGGTGTTTGCAGCAGCCATTTCAGTTTGATATATCTAATAACTGATGGACACAGTAATATTTCAGGATTGTAATGAGGTTTATTGTACTAACAGAAAATGCGCAATATGCATTAAACCAAAATTTGACCGGTGCAAAAGTATGGGCACCTCAACAGAAAAGTGACATTAATATTTAGTAGATCCTCCTTTTGCAAAGATAACAGCCTCTAGTCGCTTCCTGTAGCTTTTAATCAGTTCCTGGATCCTGGATGAAGGGATTTTGGACCATTTCTTTCTACAAAACAATTCAAGTTCAGTTAAGTTTGATGGTCGCCGAGCATGGACAGCCCGCTCTCAAATGATCTGAAAACAAAGATTGTTCCACATAGTTGTTCAGGGGAAGGATACAAAACGTTGTCTCAGAGATTTAACCGGTCAGTTTCCACTGTGAGGAACATAGTAAGGAAATGGAAGACCACAGGGACAGTTCTTGTTAAGCCCAGAAGTGGCAGGCCAAGAAAAATATCAGAAAGGCAGAGAAGAAGAATGGTGAGAACAGTCAAGGACAATCCACAGACACCTCCAAAGAGCTGCAGCATCATCTTGCTGCAGATGGTGTCACTGTGCATCGGTCAACTATACAGCGCACTTTGCACAAATAGAAGCTGTATGGGAGAGTGATGAGAAAGAAGCCGTTTCTGCACGTACGCCACAAACAGAGTTGCCTGAGGTATGCAAAAGCACATTTGGACAAGGCAGCTTCATTTTGGAAACAAAGATTGAGTTGTTTGGTTATAAAAAAGGGCGTTATGCATGGCGTCCAAAAAGAAACAGCATTCCAAGAAAAACACATGCTACCCACTGTAAGATTTGGTGGAGGTTCCATCATGCTTTGGGGCTGTGTGGCCAATGCCGGCATCGGGAATCTTGGTAAAGTTGAGGGTCGCATGGATTCCACTCAGTATCAGCAGATTCTTGAGAATAATGTTCAAGAATCAGTGACGAAGTTGAAGTTACGCCGGGGATGGATATTTCAGCAAGACAATGATCCAAAACACCGCTCCAAATCCTCAGGCATTCATGCAGAGGAACAATTACAATGTTCTGGAATGGCCATCCCAGTCCCCAGACCTGAATATCATTGAACATCTGTGGGATGATTTGAAGCGGGCTGTCCATGCTCGGCCACCATCTAACTTAACTGAACTTGAATTGTTTGTCCAAAATCCCTTCATCCAGGATCCAGGAACTGATTAACAGCTACAGGAAGCGACTAGAGGCTGTTATCTGTGCAAAAGGAGGATCTACTAAATATTAATGTCACTTTTCTGTTGAGGTGCCCATACTTTTGCACTGGTCAAATTTTGGTTTAATGCATATTGCACATTTTCTGTTAGTACAATAAACCTCATTTCAATCCTGAAATATTACTGTGTCCATCAGTTATTAGATATATCAAACTGAAATGGCTGCTGCAAACACCAAAATATTTAGAACTAAAAATGATTAAGATTAAGAGGGGTGCCCAAACTTTTTCATAGGACTGTATATACACTGTGTATGGAGGAGGGGGCTGTGTAATATATAGAGAATGGAGGGGGTCACTACCTACAGTTATAGCTCAGACATTATACAATGCACATAGAGGAGATTCTCTTATAGTATATTACACGGCCCCCTCCTCGCTGGGCAGATCAGACCCCCTGGATCCTCCTATATACTGTATAGATTCTATAAGTAACATCAGTGAGAGGCCGGAACAGATCTCAGGGGACGGGGGGGGGGGGGGGGGATGTCACAGGAAGGAGACACAATGTGCTAATAAAGTTATTACAGATTGTATGAATGACACAAGTCCGTCCAGGCCTCGCAGGTTGTCGGAACGCTCGGTTACACTTTAAGACGTTCTTAAATTTGTTTCCACTCTTCTGCCTTTGTAAGAAGGCCGGTGGGCGGGGTTTCCCTGAAAGGGGCGGGGCCACAGGACATATAAATCTTATTGTCGCCATGAATATTTGTAGATGTTGCACAGGGCACCCATTAAAGATGACAAGTTGAGCTCTGCTACATCCATACCCAGTGCCGGCCTTTGCTTTGACATATCAATAATTAAACAATTACTATTGGGGGGGGCGGTGAGGATAAAGTGGGCGCTCTTCAGGGCAGACGCTACAGCAGGACAGTTGTAAAGTGGAGAGAGAGCGGCAGAAAGAGAGTCGGAGACGCTTTCATGGGCAGATTTTATCCTTGACTCACAAGTGCATAATAAAACACTCTAATATACTAGAACTTGTGTGGTCTCGGGGCCTCATTTACATACTAATTACTGAGTGCAAATGGGAATAAGGGCTGGTGATGGGAGGCGCGGAGCATGGGAGCAGGGGCGGGGGAGGGGGGGCTCCTACTACAATATGTTGTGGGGTGTTAAAAAACGCCAGGGACTTAACAGCAATGGCACCTCATCTCCCGCTAACAAGCTAATCCGCCGTTCCGTTAGCCTCTGATATACAACATCTCATTAGTATTATAATAAAGTACATGAAACAGCCATAAAACATTATATACTGCACAAGTGTTGTTTTCTTGCCAATTATCTGTAGCCGGATTTATCACCGCGGTGGTGGAAAATTCCCCTCGGTGAGGATTGGGAGAATGAGGAAGGTGGACGTCGGGGGAGAACGCGGCTGCCAGGGGGAGGGGGGCACGTTTCCTACTGAGGGGTAAAGCATGTTCTGCCTCAGTAAAACTCCCACTTATACGTCTTGGAAGAGGAGGCACAGACAGAATAGGGGGGGACGTAAAAGGAACCACAAGACGATAGGTCACCCTTAAGTGTTAACCCTAAATTCACCAGAAGACGCCCGGTCATGGAGATCGCAGCAATCGCCTTTAACGATTTTCACTAGGAGGATTTTATGGCAGATTAGGAAGCAAATTGTTCATGATATGACTTGGGAAAAAAGATAAAAAAAAAGCAGGTTCGCTACTAAAACCCGATCGTATAATTCCTAATCGCTCATAATAACTACGACGCCGAGACACAAAACATTGGCGGTTTTACAGACCGGGTCACAAACGACGCAGCTATATCCACTGGGACAAGACTGAAGATGACGCTGTATAGAAGACCCGGATGAGACAGAAGGCCCAGTATGGCATTAGCGGCACAGATCATACATGTTTACTAGTGCCCTGGGGTCTGCCAATATGGCTGCCATATAGGCTGACCGGATATGATGTCACCAGGTCACATTCTCTAGGGTATATTGCTCATCACCCCTCTTTCCCAGGTACAGATATAACTGAGAAGCTCCTGCACCGCACAAGTCTGTCTCTGCAAAATATTTTTCAAAAAGAACCAAAAACATTTCCCGGCCCTTTAAGTCACAGAGAGATCCAGCGGCGGCGGCTGACATCAGAGGAAAGACGCCGAATGGCAGCAATGACACTGTACAGGAACCGGAGACCATCGCTTGTGGACTCCATTGTGTCGCCGCAGCCCGCAAACTGTTTGATCACGTTCTGTGAGATGATCTCACTCCATAGAGAACTTTGAAGTAGAGAGAAGACGACACGAACGCTCGCTTATCAACGCCATGTCCCACCGACGTATCAACGTATACATTTATATCCATCCGGTTCATTCACATAGAAAGGTCCCGGCGGCGAGATAAGGACGCGATGAGACGACGGCGACGTATTAACCACAATTAGTCTCTGTAAAGAAAGAGAAAGTAAAAGCTGGTCCTGACTCTTCTCACTTTCCCAAAAGGAGCCGCAGCGAGGAGGACTGAGCCTGTTATCTGCCCCGCTAAATAAAGGCGCCATTCACTCGCCGTATTCTCCACACGCTGGGAAAATAGAAAAAGGAGCAGACGTATTTTATAACGCGGAGAAGCTGAGCTAAAGCCCTGCGCTCCGCCAGATAAGCCCTGAGCTCTCAGCCTCTTAAATACCTCTGACAAGCTATACATTACCGCGCTAATAATTTGCCAAATTTGCGCCCATAATATGATATCTGTAAAACGTCGAGGGCTGTAATACGATTAGTATTCTCAAATGAATTATCGAACATTCAGCGTTTAGGCCCAGGGAGCGGGAAGGAAGGAAAGAAAATCAATTTCTTGCAGGGGAAGAAAAGAAACAGCAAATAAAGGAGGCAAAATGCAATAAGCAGCGATAAAAAGGAAGAAAAACAGCGACTGAAGGAGACACGGCGGAGCGACGGATGGATTCATGGAGATACCCTGAAAGTCCAGTTATCCAGATAATCTAGAGTGCCGGATTACCAGAAGTGACGCCATTATAGGAGTGCTGGGACACAATCCGACTACCCGGGACAGACTCTACTCACTGTACGTTCTGTGGAGCGGCAAGAACCCCTTTAGTGATATTTACCCCGGCCTTGGGGCAATTAGACTGTAAGCTCTTTGGGTTCAGACTTTATTGTTAATGGATAACAAGCAGAGGTCCAGGGCAGGTGATGAAACCTAAAAACCACTGGTGGTCTCTCCTTCCCGCACCTCTCTTCGGCTCTTCCATTTCCCCCCAGCATCCAAGAGGAGGTCACAGCCTGAGTGACATCACGTCTGAAGAGACCATGGAGTAAGCCTAATGGCGCTCACCTCTCCTGCGCCCCCTCACAATGCTCGGCGCTCCCTCGGGTGCTCCCTTTAGGCGTCTTCCAGTGATGGGCCCCAGTGACGTCCATTCTGAAGAGACCTCAGAGTATAATAGTGATTCAGGGTTGGTGAACCCCAAAAGTTCACCAATGTTATTGAGAAATTCCCAATGAGTCTCGCTCGTTCCAAATCAATCCGAACATCTCTGCTGAAGAGAATGGCGCTCTCAGAAATCGCCACGTAGATTCATATCAAATAACTCGTGTTGTCTGACTTTGGGTGACATGGCGGACGTCACAGGGATCTCTAGGCTGCGATGTCAGTGTATACGGCCGCCATCTTCAGTGCGTATCAGGCTGCGTCACGGGAACAAAATATATAGATTGAAATTTCCGAGAAATTCTGAGAATTGGCTGTTTTGTTCTGATGTAGATCTGCAAGACGCGGAGCAGCGAGGAGATGTCTGGGATTATTGTAGACGTCTTTGTCCATAGCAGTAAACTTCTCAATAATCCAGAATATTTGATAATCCAGCTCCCACCTCCTGCTACCAGTTCGGGATTTGCGGACATTTCCTGCTGTATTTTATCTGGCTGTACGCTGGGGGTGACCCTGACGTTGGCAGATTGCAGCCTCGCTCCGTATTTCGGCCTCTGGAGCCTTTTTCTAGTAAATGCAGAAATTCTCTTTTTTTATTTGTAGGAAATAGTTGGAATTTAAAGTGGGAAATGGCATCCGGTCACCGTGGCAACCTGGGAGTTAAAGGCCATTCACTTGAATCGACCCCCTCCCGAGCAGCTTAGGTTCATAAAACACAGGAAGTTCGATTCCTCGCACTGTAAGGGTGGGCTCAGACCCCCATCTTGTCAGCAGAGGTGTGGGAGTCGTAATGCGCTAATTATTTGGAACCACTGTGAGAAAACACTAACACGCTGCAGACTAAACACCAGTATCTAACACCTGCAGTTTTATGGGCCGTCCGCATGCAATAAGGACAAACCCCCCACCCCATAACTCTGGGATCCGAAAAAACTTGTGTGTGAGCTGAGGACTGGAAGCTTCCAGGCCCAACCAGCTGTGAGCACTAAAGTCTAATGATATTAAGGAGAATTTAGACTTCAGAAGCGTCCGGGCGGCGGCGGCCTGGCTGGCACATTTCTGGCACAGAACGCTCATTCGCCAATTAAAAATAGAGCTGGGGATCAATATCTGTGTCAGGGTCTATGCCAGAGCCAGGGGCATGGAGATTAGGAAGTGGGACGACGGCCGGCGGGCGTCCATGGATGTACGACATGGTGGGAACACCAAGACTCAGAGCGGGAGACCGGCTGTGGTGAAGCACCATTCATGTGAAGAGCGTCTGCCCTGAAAAGCTGGGACTCATGAAATATAATGTGAAATATATCCAGAAGTAACAGGCAAGCGATGGCCGAGGAAAGTTCTCTAAAGGTTGTCAGCTAAGCCTTACACTCCCTTGCACATATGCACACTTGGTTACAGCAGCCATGTATGCGTTCTCGATTTGGAGAAGGGATTAAGCCATATCCGGACATGTTTAGACACCTGAATCTCCTTCTCTCCCCCCCAACTCTTCTGACATTCCAGACCCCACTGTCATCATCCAGACCCCACTGTCCCCTCCCTCCAGACCCCACTGTCATCATCCAGACCCCACTGTCCCCTCCCTCCAGACCCCACTGTCATCATCCAGACCCCACTGTCCCCTCCCTCCAGACCCCACTGTCATCATCCAGACCCCACTGTCCCCTCCCTCCAGACCCCACTGTCATCATCCAGACCCCACTGTCCCCTCCCTCCAGACTTCTCTGTCCCCTCCCTCCGGACTTCTCTGTCCCCACCCTCCAGACCCCACTGTCCCCTCCCTCCAGACCCCACTGTCCCCTCCCTCCCTCCCTCCAGACCCCACTGTCCCCTCCCTCCAGACTTCTCTGTCCCCTCCCTCCAGACTTCTCTGTCCCCTCCCTCCAGACCCCACTGTCCCCTCCCGCCAGACCCCGCTGTCCCCTCCCGCCAGACCCCGCTGTCCCCTCCCTCCAAACCCCACTGTCCCCTCCCTCCAGACCCCACTGTCCCCTCCCTCCAGACCCCACTGTCCCCTCCCTCCAGACCCCACTGTCCCCTCCCTCCAGACCCCACTGTTCCCTCCCTCCAGACCCCACTGTCCCCTCCCTCCAGACCCCACTGTCCCCTCCCTCCAGACTTCTCTGTCCCCTCCCTCCAGACCCCACTGTCCCCTCCCTCCCTCCCTCCAGACCCCACTGTCCCCTCCCTCCAGACTTCTCTGTCCCCTCCCTCCAGACTTCTCTGTCCCCTCCCTCCAGACCCCGCTGTCCCCTCCCTCCAGACCCCACTGTCCCCTCAAGACTCCTCTGTCCCCTCCCTCCAGACCCCACTGTCCCCTCAAGACTCCTCTGTCCCCTCCCTCCGGACTCCTCTGTCCCCTCCCTCCAGACCTCACTGTCTCCTCCAGACTCCACTGTCCCCTCCCTCCGGACTCCTCTGTCCCCTCCCTCCGGACCCCACTGTCCCCTCCCTCCGGACCCCTCTGTCCCCTCCCTCCGGACCCCACTGTCCCCTCCCTCCGGACCCCACTGTCCCCTCCCTCCGGACCCCACTGTCCCCTCCCTCCGGACTCCTCTGTCCCCTCCCTCCGGACTCCTCTGTCCCCTCCCTCCGGACCCCACTGTCCCCTCCCTCCAGACCTCACTGTCCCCTCCCTCCAGACCCCACTGTCCCCTCCCTCCAGACCTCACTGTCCCCTCCCTCCAGACCCCACTGTCCCCTCCAGACTCCTCTGTCCCCTGCTGATGGCGCCCAGGGAACGTGTGATGGTGCGGTCTGTCTGCAGTCATGGGAATCTTCATATACTTTATATCCTAATTTATTACCCATACAAGATTTCTTTCTGCTTTGAGTAAATGGGAATGTTCTCATTTGTTTCCAGGGCCTGAGCCACAGATAGAGCTGATACTCCTGACAACTAGTGGTTTGTTACAGTGTGTCAGTGTAGGTATCTTTGTGTCAGGAAATAAGATGGCGTTTATACTAGAACCGTATTCTGAACCTGAGAAGTACGTGTCCTGTATATACCCTCATATACACATATCTATAAGGGCGGAGGCATGTTCACCAGTTACTGCCCCTCACAATATGGACATCAGTGTACAGACAGGTCACAATACCCCCTGAGGGCCTGCAACACTACAGGTCAGATCTGTGTATCTATGGACAGGTTTTTGGAGGTACCTACCAGGATACAGCAGCTGTCCCCTTCTCACAGGTCAGTATATATATATCAGTATACATGCACCACCTGTCCAAGCCAAGTGTGCATGTGTATCGGATAATTAAATTCCTCTTAATTGAAGATTTTCATTACGCTTCTTCGACAATGTGTATGGCGGCATTACCTTACCAATAAAGGAGCAGAGACGGTCTGTAGCGCCATTCAGTGACAGGCAGCAGATCTGGACAATGTGGAGGGATTGTCAGACAACGGCTATAAGAAATCTGCAGAACATTTCCAGGACTCCGCTTAGCTGACATAAGACTGGATGCAATACTCTGCAGAATATATTAATCTGCGTCTGTCAGGAGATGGAGGGAATTTATTCTACTGACTGCAGTCCTGGGAATCCAGGGGCGATCCCGTAGACCTCGAGCTGCGCCAGCACTGGATTGTCAGCTCTTGTTCTCACACACTTTGCAGCTTGGACGGAGTCGGATTTTTCTTCACTTGAGGACATAAATGTGTCAGCACTTATTACCAATAAGCCGCTAGTTACAAATATTAGCATTGGGCGCAGAGGACCCCGAGTACAAGAAACGCTCCGACATGGAGGGGGCAGAGACCTGGGGGATGGGGGGGGGTCCTGACTGTACTCGCATGGAATGGTTATTACTGTACCACGGCATTACGACTCATTACAGCCAAACACACTCGGGAACCCCCTCGGATCCAAACTACTTCCCCAGATGTTGGGCTCTCAGGATGTGTGTGTGAGTGGTGGCGGCTGATGGGCGAGGGGGGAGAGTACACCCACCTTTCTGTTCCAGCTTCTCCAGACACAAACATTCCCAAATCAGCCGGGGACCTGGCTCTTCCAGCCTCGGACCCTCAGTCTTGCAGATGCTTTGTAAGTCAAGCGTTTCTTCCATCGCAGATGTCCCTCTTGTTCATTACGAAAGTTCAAAGCCCCAGCGGAGGAGCGAGGTCTGCGCTCAGCATTCCCTCCATGTCAGGTGCAGAGAGCGCTGACCATAGCACGTCAGGAGAAGGTTCTGCCCGGACGCCCCATCACTCCCCGACCCACACAGGAGACGTGCGGCCCACGCTGACGCTTATCTGCCTCTTGTTAAGTTGTGAAACCTGGCTGATATCCCAAAGCTCAGGAAAGCCAAAACTACCCGGGCGCTAATGGACCCCAACTCTCAGAGAAGCCTTCAGTCCTGAACAATACAAATCTGTTGTATCACTGCGGACTCCGCGCCAGGTGTTGTAGAACTACAAGTCCCAGAATGCACTGCCAACTAACTTACATTATAAAGATCAGCAGCTTTCTAATATCATTATGTGACAGGCTAAACATAACTACAGACCAAACCGGACTGACAGCGGAGGGTTTGTTACAATGTAGCAGTCTAGAGAATTCTCAGCAGCACAAGCCTATCTCTTGTTACAATCTGTATGTCTCTTTCACAATCGTATGTACATCTCGGCTCAGGCCCGGGCGGGGGACAGTTAAGGAGGCTTTGCTTTTCTTGGCTATGGTGGCAGCTTTGTGTCTGACGCTGAGGTCTCGCACTGTTTGGGTAACCCCAAAGTTACTTCACTCTTGTCTGCAAATCTTGATGAGCAGCCAAAAAAAAGGTAAATGATAATAAGTCATAGGAAGAGATTGGTTACCTATAGAATATATAGGATGGCTGTAAATCACGTCAGACTGAGGGTTACCGAAAGCCAATGTACCCCCAGGATGTGTAGTAGAAGCCGTCCCCATGGATAGTAGGGGCTCAAACCTTAATGGGGCGAACAGGCCGAGGCCCGGGGGTAACAACGTCACACCCCACCATGTGCAATGGCAGAGACTGGATTGTAAATCATCATCAGGATTCATTGTGATTTCTGCTCTGAAGCCCCTTTTTCATGCCAGTCAGGTAAGACAGACAATGATACGGAAAATTAAAATTCTTCTGTGAAATGTCCTGATAGGAGCTGCCGGGGAGGATCCGCTAAGTGGTGACCGGTGCGAATTCTCAGGCCCGAATATCTCTTATCAACAAGTCAGCAAATCCCTCACAGCACCATTAAGGCTTCTGGATCTGTATAAAGCGACATAAATCAGCACAAGGAGGAAACTTCTCATCACAGTCACACCAAAGCGCCAGATCTAGAGATAG
Source organism: Leptodactylus fuscus (assembly GCF_031893055.1). Taxonomy (NCBI): domain Eukaryota; kingdom Metazoa; phylum Chordata; class Amphibia; order Anura; family Leptodactylidae; genus Leptodactylus; species Leptodactylus fuscus. Next base: position 1,752,173 of record NC_134273.1, on the reverse strand, counting down.
GCCCAAGACCATGGCGAGACAGGACGGAGTGCGGGGAGGGGTCACTGGTCCTGAAACCCACTCATTCATTAGTCACATCACAATATAGAATACCCAACAAAACATATATAATACATATTATATAACAATATATAATATACAAGATATAATAAATATAATATATAATACATATAATACACAAGATATAACAATATATAATATACAAGATATAGTAAATATAATATATAATACACATGATGTAACAATACACAAAACATATAATACACAATATACAATGATACACATTATTTAATATATAAAAATATATATTACACATATAATAAATATAATGTATGTATAACATAGACACCGTATTATATTGTATATAATGCATAAAAGCAATATATACATACAATACTCATTATATAATGATATACTGTAAATAAAACAACATATAATGATACATTTAATACACATTATATAATGATATGTTGTATATAATGGACATTATATAATGATATGCTGTATATAATGGATATGCTGTATATAATGGACAATATATAATGATATGCTGTATATAATGGACAATATATAATGGATATTCTGTATATAATGGGCAATATATAATGGATATACTGTATATAATGGACAATATATAATGGATATGCTGTATATAATGGACAATATATAATGGATATTTAGACATGAGATATGACTTCTTTCTCTAATGTTCTGTGACTTGTAGAAATATCCGATCTCTTCTCCGCCGACTTCAGTTTTCTTCCTACGTCTTGAGTAGTTTTGAGCAGCGAGTACAGTGTTTGGGGTCCACTATAGATGGAGGGTCCTATATGGTTTTAGGGGTGTAAGCTAGGACTGCGGCTGACTCCTCCATGTATCATAGTGCTAAGCTATTGGAGGTACAGCAGAGCCCCCCGAGATAAGATGAGCCACGGCCTGTGATGTGACCAAGGTCCTGCCCTCACCCCAGGTCACAATGACCCTCCATTCCCACACGTCCGCCCCTGCCGTGATATATATGATATTCTGCTATTTTCATAGATATAAGAACCTGACACGGTAAATACGTGACCCCTCCCAGAGCAATAATAATAATAATGGCCGCCAAGGAGATAAACGAGCAAAGATGGAAAGAAATAGAAATGTGAAGGGACGAGAGGTCTGGAGGCGGCAGCAGAGAGAAGTGACAGCAGAGACGAGGACAAATGGGACACAAATGAATATCAAAAGGAGCATAAAAACCAGTAAAAATAACCAGCGTATATGGACCAGGAAAAAACAAGTGCAATTTCCCCATAAGACGTATAATTTTATGTGCAAATTTCCTTTACTTAAGCGCTGTGTGTGTGATGTGTGGTATTGGTCCTGTCAAAGGCAGACAATTACTGATATTACACGGCGCGGACGGCTCTTCCCTTACACATCGACCTCACCGATTTTCAGCAATAAAACCGCCCTGTGCTGCCTGGACCATTTTATGTGCTAATATAGATGTTCAGCAGCCGGACGCAGCGCCGGCCTGTCACGCAGCGGGGTCACAGGTCAGTCTTCTCTATAAATCTTAGGCCAGTTCAATGTTTTCTACTGGAGGCAAAATCTACATGATCCAATCAAGTGTCCGGGATGAAGGATGCAAGCGCTGGACACCAGGATCTTATTATGTTACTGGCAATGTCATTTATAAGACAAGCCGAACGCGGATACAATATCACCACCGGATTCTAAGTAACAGAAGATGCGGATGAGCTTACTTTATGACACGTTGCAATGATGTGGCCTGCTCAGGTGCAGCTTATATTATAAGAGGATGTAAATGTCTCATCTGGAGATAGCTGATATAAAGTATTGGTTCTGGGGGGCGACAAGAGCGAACGGAGAGAAGGTCACTACGAGTGTAACATCTTCAGCCCGGAGAAGCCGGCGACAAGTCACAGACATAGACAGGAGGCCGCAGCACTGGCCCCGCGCTTTACAACAAGACTTACACCGAGGCACAAAATCAATGTCCATGAAGGGTCGGAGAGATCCCCTCACCAATCTTCCTCCAGTCACCCCCTCAGGCTACAACCTGCTCGAATGGAGACTAGAAATTAACAAAGCGGGAACATTAGTCTGACGCTGAGCCACTTCTCAGGAGACATCGTTCACAGTAGTGACCAGGGGTGCAGGTAGATGTAAGGAGAATGGGGGGGGGGGGGGGAGACAAATCCAGCCTGCACTATTCTCCCCCAGCCATGCCTATAGGATTCTCCTTCCAGGTAGTGCCAATCTCACCAGGCCAGTACGATTCTCCCCCCTCCCCTGGCCAGTACGATTCTCCCCCCTCCCCTGGTCAGTACGATTCTCCCCCCCCTCCCCTGGTCAGTACGATTCTCCCCCCTCCCCTGGTCAGTACGATTCTCCCCCCTCCCCTGGTCAGTACGATTCTCCCCCCTCCCCTGGCCAGTACGATTCTCCCCCCTCCCCTGGTCAGTACGATTCTCCCCCCTCCCCTGGTCAGTACGATTCTCCCCCCTCCCCAAACTAATACCATTCTCCCCTGGTCAGTACGATTCTCCCCCTCCCCTGGTCAGTACGATTCTCCCCCCTCCCCTGGTCAGTACGATTCTCCCCCCTCCCCTGGTCAGTACGATTCTCCCCCCCTCCCCTGGTCAGTACGATTCTCCCCCCTCCCCTGGTCAGTACGATTCTCCCCCCTCCCCTGGCCAGTACGATTCTCCCCCCTCCCCTGGTCAGTACGATTCTCCCCCCTCCCCAAACTAATACCATTCTCCCCTGGTCAGTACGATTCTCCCCCCCCCCTGGTCAGTACGATTCTCCCCCCTCCCCTGGTCAGTACGATTCTCCCCCCTCCCCTGGTCAGTACGATTCTCCCCCCTCCCCTGGTCAGTACGATTCTCCCCCCTCCCCTGGTCAGTACGATTCTCCCCCCTCCCCTGGTCAGTACGATTCTCCCCCCTCCCCTGGTCAGTACGATTCTCCCCCCTCCCCTGGCCAGTACGATTCTCCCCCCTCCCCTGGCCAGTACGATTCTCCCCCCTCCCCTGGCCAGTACGATTCTCCCCCCTCCCCTGGCCAGTACGATTCTCCCCCCTCCCCTGGCCAGTACGATTCTCCCCCCTCCCCTGGTCAGTACGATTCTCCCCCCTCCCCTGGCCAGTACGATTCTCCCCCCTCCCCTGGCCAGTACGATTCTCCCCCCTCCCCTGGCCAGTACGATTCTCCCCCCTCCCCTGGCCAGTACGATTCTCCCCCCTCCCCTGGCCAGTACGATTCTCCCCCCTCCCCCTGGTCAGTACGATTCTCCCCCCTCCCCTGGTCAGTACGATTCTCCCCCCTCCCCTGGTCAGTACGATTCTCCCCCCTCCCCTGGCCAGTACGATTCTCCCCCCCTCCCCTGGCCAGTACGATTCTCCCCCCTCCCCTGGCCAGTACGATTCTCCCCCCTCCCCTGGCCAGTACGATTCTCCCCCCTCCCCTGGCCAGTACGATTCTCCCCCCTCCCCTGGCCAGTACGATTCTCCCCCCTCCCCTGGCCAGTACGATTCTCCCCCCTCCCCTGGCCAGTACGATTCTCCCCCCTCCCCTGGTCAGTACGATTCTCCCCCCTCCCCTGGTCAGTACGATTCTCCCCCCTCCCCTGGCCAGTACGATTCTCCCCCCCTCCCCTGGCCAGTACGATTCTCCCCCCTCCCCTGGTCAGTACGATTCTCCCCCCTCCCCTGGCCAGTACGATTCTCCCCCCTCCCCTGGTCAGTACGATTCTCCCCCCTCCCCTGGTCAGTACGATTCTCCCCCCTCCCCTGGCCAGTACGATTCTCCCCCCTCCCCTGGCCAGTACGATTCTCCCCCCTCCCCTGGTCAGTACGATTCTCCCCCCTCCCCTGGTCAGTACGATTCTCCCCCCTCCCCTGGCCAGTACGATTCTCCCCCCTCCCCTGGTCAGTACGATTCTCCCCCCTCCCCTGGTCAGTACGATTCTCCCCCCTCCCCTGGCCAGTACGATTCTCCCCCCTCCCCTGGTCAGTACGATTCTCCTTCACCCTGTACTATTCTCCACCGTCCTGTTTGGTCATTTTCACACATGACTGATAAAATGAAGACCAGACAAGAGCAGGGCGACGGGAGAAATATCTGATTATTATTTATTGTGACCTCGACCTCAGGGCCAATGATTTATACAAATATGAAGGGGCTCAGATAAGGAGGGCACCTGGTGACCTCTGACCCCTTAATATAAGATGTCATCACAAAGTATCGTTACCATCACATTATTATGGACATCGCTAACAAGACAGACAATGGTCGTGCTCCCCCCCAGTAGCCCCTGCTGTCCTGCCATGGGGTACGCACTGCATTCTTGGGTGGGACTTAGGTCCTATAGATGGCTTCCATTTCTGAAGGTCCATACTAGATCTCTCATAGGACAGAGCAGAGTAGACTATGATCCCAGCCACGGGCACCAGAACCAGGGCGGCCGCGATGAGCTGGAAAATGAACATTACAGAAGTTTCTGATAAAAATGTAATTTCTCTTTAATAGAAGTGATCCAATGCTGCCCCCCCCCCCCCCCCCCCCAGAATGTCGGCGGCTGCGGCTGCCCCTCGTACACAAGCGTTCCCCTGGGCTGTCACTTACTAAACATAATGTAACATGGAGGCTGGAAGTGATTTCAGCGCTGCTGGCGGAGCGGCTCGGGCGATTTATCAGGCCGCACACAGATCTGAATCCCTCAGTGGTCGTACAGCTGCCATATCTCGTTTGTATCAGCCATAGATACAGATATAATCGTATTTCCGTAATAACATTTGTGTCTGAGGCACTTTACAGGATGACAGCACAATAGGGAGATGACGCCACAAAGCAGATTGTGGGTTAAGAGAATGTATTAAGTAATAAAATACAGACAATGACGGCCGGGGTGGTTCACAGAGCTTGCAATTTATTGAAACGAGAGCTGGCGTTAATAAAATACGCGGCGTATTACCGTACGTCTGTCGCCTGCCAGCAGCCATGTTGTGCCCTGGGCTGATGTGCGTTGCAGTCCTCTGACCCGCAGACCCGTTTCATTGATTTTAGTTACATCTCCATATTCTATAAAATATTCATTAGAAATATCCACAAACTAAAAGAGTGAAATGCAGACAATGGCGTCCGGCGATCTGTCACCGCGTCCACATCCCGCCACACCTGAGCCGTACAATAGTATCCTGCTAACCGGGCAGACAGCGGACCTGTGTATATCAGCATTGTGTGAACTGTCCGTGGTTCTGGATCGGTCACCGCGTGCACATCCCGCCACACCTGAGCCGTACAATAGTATCCTGCTAACCGGGCAGACAGCGGACCTGTGTATATCAGCATTGTGTGAACTGTCCATGGTTCTGGATCGGTCACCGCGTGCACATCCCGCCACACCTGAGCCGTACAATAGTATCCTGCTAACCGGGCAGACAGCGGACCTGTGTATAACAGCATTGTGTGAACTGTCCGTGGTTCTGGATCGGTCACCGCGTGCACATCCCGCCACACCTGAGCCGTACAATAGTATCCTGCTAACCGGGCAGACAGCGGACCTGTGTATATCAGCATTGTGTGAACTGTCCATGGTTCTGGATCGGTCACTGCGTCCACATCCCGCCACACCTGAGCCGTACAATAGTATCCTGGTAACCGGGCAGACAGCGGACCTGTGTATAACAGCATTGTGTGAACTGTCCGTGGTTCTGGATCGGTCACCGCGTGCACATCCCGCCACACCTGAGCCGTACAATAGTATCCTGCTAACCGGGCAGACAGCGGACCTGTGTATAACAGCATTGTGTGAACTGTCCGTGGTTCTGGATCGGTCACTGCGTCCACATCCCGCCACACCTGAGCCGTACAATAGTATCCTGCTAACCGGGCAGACAGCGGACCTGTGTATAACAGCATTGTGTGAACTGTCCGTGGTTCTGGATCGGTCACCGCGTCCACATCCCGCCACACCTGAGCCGTACAATAGTATCCTGCTAACCGGGCAGACAGCGGACCTGTGTATATCAGCACTGTGTGAACTGTCCGTGGTTCTGGATCGGTCACCAGCCGACTATCAAGACAGTGAACTTACAAATGTCACCGTAGATATAAAGCTTCGTCTGTAAAAAAAATTTAAAAATTAACAAAAAGTTCTAATAGAATTTTAAAAAATACTGAACTATCGGTCCTCGGTCAGGAGACAGGTCTCGGGTCTGAATTATTTTAGGGATCTGATCCTGGGTCTGAGGTCAGACTTATTGGCTTCTGAGTCTTGTTGTGAGGTCTGAAATTATTTAGGGGTCTGATTTGGGGTGTCAGTGTATTTAGTGTCTGATTTGGGGAGTCAGTTTATTTAGGAGTCTGATTTGGGGTGTCAGTGTATTTAGAGGTCTGATTTGGGGTATCAGCCTATTTATGGGTCTGATTTGGGGTGTCAGTGCATTTAGGGGTCTGATTTGGGGTGTCAGTGTATTTAGGGGTCTGATTTGGGGTGTCAGTGCATTTAGGGGTCTGATTTGGGGTGTCAGTGCATTTAGGGGTCTGATTTGGGGTGTCAGTGCATTTAGGGGTCTGATTTGGGGTGTCAGTGTATTTAGGGGTCTGATTTGGGGTGTCAGTGCATTTAGGGGTCTGATTTGGGGTGTCAGTTTATTTAGAGGTCTGATTTGGGGTGTCAGTTTATTTAGGGTCTGATTTGGGGTGTCAGTGTATTTAGGAGTCTGATTTGGGGTGTCAGTGTATTTAGGGGTCTGATTTGGGGTGTCAGTTTATTTAGGAGTCTGATTTGGGGTGTCAGTTTATTTAGGAGTCTGATTTGGGGTGTCAGTTTATTTAGGGGTCTGATTTGGGGTGTCAGTTTATTTAGGGTCTGATTTGGGGTGTCAGTGTATTTAGGAGTCTGATTTGGGGTGTCAGTGTATTTAGGGGTCTGATTTGGGGTGTCAGTGTATTTAGGGGTCTGATTTGGGGTGTCAGTTTATTTAGAGGTCTGATTTGGGGTGTCAGTTTATTTAGAGGTCTGATTTGGGGTGTCAGTTTATTTAGGGTCTGATTTGGGGTGTCAGTGTATTTAGGAGTCTGATTTGGGGTGTCAGTTTATTTAGGGGTCTGATTTGGGGTGTCAGTTTATTTAGGGGTCTGATTTGGGGTGTCAGTTTATTTAGGAGTCTGATTTGGGGTGTCAGTTTATTTAGGAGTCTGATTTGGGGTGTCAGTGTATTTAGGGGTCTGATTTGGGGTGTCAGTTTATTTAGGGGTCTGATTTGGGGTGTCAGTGTATTTAGGGGTCTGATTTGGGGTGTCAGTTTATTTAGGGGTCTGATTTGGGGTGTCAGTTTATTTAGGGGTCTGATTTGGGGTGTCAGTGTATTTAGGAGTCTGATTTGGGGTGTCAGTTTATTTAGGACTATATAAGACTTTTTCCAAGGAGTTTTCTGATGCTAAGACGTTTCGGATGGCAGCCAGGTCTCCCCAGGGTTCTCCTTGCTCTGGACTGATTCTTCCGCTCGGTTAATGTCTTCTATTCCACTCCATGACAAATTACCTAGAGATCTAGATCAGAAGGATCTTCATTATCTTTGGTGACCCCATGAGATAATGAAAGGGGGTAACGTGTTGGGGTCACCAGTAATACACTACAGTAGTAGGAGGACAAAGTTACCTAATACAGCCGAGGATTCCCCCAAACTCACTGGGTCAGGCGTGTACCTTGGAGATCCTTTGTATCACTGCAGCAGTATACAGCCCTGTCACAGAGGAGGATACAGATGGGCCTGTCATGTATCATCCAGTAGTCGGGGCCCGCGAGGCTTTAACCAGCTGTTTTTATTTGTTTAGCTGCAACATGTTGCAGTTTGAGGGAGCGCGAGAAAAGCGTCAGGGCCGGATAATTAAGAATGCTGTTTAATATTTTAGATGGCCCCCTCCACAGATGGCCCTGTACCCTATAACGTATCCCTCACCGCCCCTCCTGGGCCCGCCCTGCAAGTAAAACACACACTCTCAAGGCAAGTGTGAGCTTAAGAGGAATACAAAAACAAGGCAAATTCTCACAAAAGAGCATTCAGTGTCTGCTTTTCAAAGACTCCCAGATGGGTGTCCATAAGGGGGGGGGGGGACTTCCAATTTCATCTATTCGCAAAGGCGACTTTTTTAGGGGTCAGAAAACAGGCCACAGCCCAGGCCTAAGAGGCAGGGGGGACATTTGGCAGCTTGGCTGTGAGAAGAAAGGACCAGACGAAGCGCTATTTTCATTTCAGGGGTCTATTGAAGGAGTCAGAAAACCCCCCCATTCATCCCGCACTTCACTGCCGAGGAAAACAAACAAACAAGTATCAGATCGGACGCAGCTCCCATCTGCAGCTCAGACACAGATGTCCCCAAGAAGACGCATCAGAAGATGAGACTATCACCAACATGGCGGACCAAGGGCAACCCCCAGGAAACATCCTCCAGGGCCACAAGGGGCAGCAGTGATAATCCAGGGCCACAAGGAGCAGCAGTGATAATACAGGGCCACAAGGAGCAGCAGTGATAATACAGGGCCACAGGGAGCAGCAATGATACTGCAGGGCCACAAGGAGCAGCAGTGATACTGCAGGGCCACAAGGGGCAGCAGTGATAATCCAGGGCCACAGGGAGAAGCAATGATACTGCAGGGCCACAAGGAGCAGCAGTGATAATCCAGGGCCACAGGGAGCAGCAGTGATAATCCAGGGCCACAAGGAGCAGCAGTGATAATCCAGGGCCACAAGGAGCAGCAGTGATACTGCAGGGCCACAAGGGGCAGCAGTGATAATCCAGGGCCACAGGGAGAAGCAATGATACTGCAGGGCCACAAGGAGCAGCAGTGATAATCCAGGGCCACAAGGAGCAGCAGTGATAATCCAGGGCCACAGGGAGCAGCAGTGATAATCCAGGGCCACAAGGAGCAGCAGTGATACTGCAGGGCCACAAGGAGCAGCAGTGATAATCCAGGGCCACAGGGAGCAGCAGTGATAATCCAGGGCCACAAGGAGCAGCAGTGATACTGCAGGGCCACAAGGAGCAGCAGTGATAATACAGGGCCACAGGGAGCAGCAGTGATAATACAGGGCCACAGGGAGCAGCAGTGATAATCCAGGGCCACAAGGAGCAGCAGTGATACTGCAGGGCCACAAGGAGCAGCAGTGATAATCCAGGGCCACAAGGAGCAGCAGTGATAATCCAGGGCCACAGGGAGCAGCAGTGATAATCCAGGGCCACAAGGAGCAGCAGTGATAGTCCAGGGCCACAGGGAGCAGCAGTGATACTGCAAGGCCACAAGGAGCAGCAGTGATAATCCAGGGCCACAACGAGCAGCAGTGATACTGCAGGGCCACAAGGAGCAGCAGTGATAATCCAGGGCCACAAGGAGCAGCAGTGATAATACAGGGCCACAGGGAGCAGCAGTGATAATACAGGGCCACAGGGAGCAGCAGTGATAATCCAGGGCCACAAGGAGCAGCAGTGATACTGCAGGGCCACAAGGAGCAGCAGTGATAATCCAGGGCCACAAGGAGCAGCAGTGATAATCCAGGGCCACAGGGAGCAGCAGTGATAATCCAGGGCCACAAGTAGCAGCAGTGATAATACAGGGCCACAGGGAGCAGCAGTGATAATCCAGGGCCACAAGGAGCAGCAGTGATAATACAGGGCCACAAGGAGCAACAGTGATAATACAGGGCCACAGGGAGCAGCAGTGATAATCCAGGGCCACAAGGAGCAGCAGTGATAATACAGGGCCACAGGGAGCAGCAGTGATAATCCAGGGCCACAAGGAGCAGCAGTGATAATACAGGGCCACAGGGAGCAGCAGTGATAATCCAGGGCCACAAGGAGCAGCAGTGATAATACAGGGCCACAGGGAGCAGCAGTGATACTGCAAGGCCACAAGGAGCAGCAGTGATAATCCAGGGCCACAACGAGCAGCAGTGATACTGCAGGGCCACAAGGAGCAGCAGTGATAATCCAGGGCCACAGGGAGAAGCAATGATACTGCAGGGCCACAAGGAGCAGCAGTAGTTTCAAGAGGTTACAATAATGGAGTCACATAATGGTAACAGGGTGTGGATAATAAACAGATTCCCAACAAGTGACTTGTTGGGAATTATTTGGTCCACAGATGAACATGATGTAAAGTCTATATACATAACACAGAGTGAGTGAACTGGGCTGAGGTGCAGTGAGGTGAGAAGAGGTGCAGTGCCAGAAGCGGAGGTGCAGTTAGATGAGAAGAGGTGCAGTGCCATAAGTGGAGGCACAGTGAGGTGAGAAGAGGTGCAGTGCCATAAGCGGAGGCACAGTGAGGTGAGAAGAGGTGCAGTGCCATAAGCGGAGGTGCAGTGAGGTGAGAAGAGGTGCAGTGCCATAAGCGGAGGTGAGGTGAGAAGAGGTGCAGTGCCATAAGCGGAGGCACAGTGAGGTGAGAAGAGGTGCAGTGCCATAAGCGGAGGTGCAGTTAGATGAGAAGAGGTGCAGTGCCAGAAGCGGAGGTGCAGTGAGGTGAGAAGAGGTGCAGTGCCATAAGCGGAGGTGCAGTTAGATGAGAAGAGGTGCAGTGCCAGAAGCGGAGGTGCAGTTAGATGAGAAGAGGTGCAGTGCCAGAAGCGGAGGTGCAGTTAGATGAGAAGAGGTGCAGTGCCATAAGCGGAGGTGCAGTGAGGTGAGAAGAGGTGCAGTGCCATAAGTGGAGGTGCAGTGAGGTGAGAAGAGGTGCAGTGCCATAAGCGGAGGTGCAGTTAGATGAGAAGAGGTGCAGTGCCAGAAGCGGAGGTGCAGTTAGATGAGAAGAGGTGCAGTGCCATAAGCGGAGGTGCAGTGAGGTGAGAAGAGGTGCAGTGCCATAAGCGGAGGTGCAGTGAGGTGAGAAGAGGTGCAGTGCCAGAAGCGGAGGTGCAGTTAGATGAGAAGAGGTGCAGTGCCATAAGCGGAGGTGCAGTGAGGTGAGAAGAGGTGCAGTGCCATAAGTGGAGGTGCAGTGAGGTGAGAAGAGGTGCAGTGCCATAAGCGGAGGTGCAGTTAGATGAGAAGAGGTGCAGTACCATAAGCGGAGGTGCAGTTAGATGAGAAGAGGTGCAGTGCCATAAGCGGAGGTGCAGTGAGGTGAGAAGAGGTGCAGTGCCATAAGTGGAGGTGCAGTGAGGTGAGAAGAGGTGCAGTGCCATAAGCGGAGGTGCAGTTAGATGAGAAGAGGTGCAGTGCCATAAGCGGAGGTGCAGTTAGATGAGAAGAGGTGCAGTGCCATAAGCGGAGGTGCAGTTAGATGAGAAGAGGTGCAGTGCCATAAGCGGAGGTGCAGTGAGGTGAGAAGAGGTGCAGTGCCAGAAGCGGAGGTGCAGTTAGATGAGAAGAGGTGCAGTGCCATAAGTGGAGGTGCAGTTAGATGAGAAGAGGTGCAGTGCCATAAGCGGAGGTGCAGTGAGGTGAGAAGAGGTGCAGTGCCAGAAGCGGAGGTGCAGTGTGTTAAGACACCTGCTGGTCAGGAGGACTCCCCTCGTGTATGTCTTGGACAGTATCCACACTGCATTTAGATGTGGTATGTCTGTCAGTCGGTCTGCATCTGTCCGGTAATGCGAGCGCGGTGAGACTGGCATACGAGGTATAAACACTCCTGTTTTTTCTTCTCCATTATTCAGCTCGTAACTCACAGCCTTTGAAATATATTAACGCCAAATACTTACTCTTTAAGCCATAACTTTCCCTAAACAGGCCAAGCCCAGCGCTGCGCTGAGACGGAACATTATGTGCGCATAGATATGGTATGTCATTGTAACACGCACTGCACATCGGCGCTCAGCAGGCAGAGGACTTTACAAGGTACTTTATAAGAGGCAGAGCTGCAGGGAGGTCCATCCTAATTTGGACTCTGGGACCTCTTCTGGCCTCCACCTTCCCTCTTCTGGCTGTGTGCACCGGATTCGGAAATATTCGCAACCACGGAGAGTAAATGACTGCTGACAGGATGAGGAGGAGATGAGAGCGGAGCCGATAGCTTTTCACAGACCGCAGGGGAACCGAAAATCACCTGGCTCTTATTAACAAGCTCCGGGGTAATTTTCCCAATTGCTCTAGCCCCTAATTAGAAATATTACAGAAGAAAAAAGGCCAATAAAGGCCGCAGCGTGGAAACACAACGCACGCACCAAACGCTTACCAATGGCTTTTATGATGTCTGGGACCGACCGAGAATTCCAATACGTCAACATTAGAGGGACACGAAAGCTGCAGGTATTCTTCTCTCCCTATACTGTGCACTGAACTTCATCTGTTCTCCCCCATTATCAGCCATTGTAAGCTGTGGAGACGCGGCCTACGGAACAGGTGAATACACATGCACAATCTGCTCAGCCAAGTGTGCAAGTGTCCGCAAAAGGGAGGTGAGAATAAGACACTTCCAGAAATCTCTGTCTCCTTAAAGGGCATCTTTCACCGCCTCATCACCCTTTAATAGCCCCCCGCTGACTCCAGTACAGTTGGAATTTTTTTTCTCTTTCCCCCACGGTTCCTGAGCCATCAGTGCTGGTAGTTTTTGGTGCCTGGTAGAGAAGGTGCAATGAGGTGTTCTGGTATGCAAACTCAAGTGGGTAATGACTTAGTACTGACACCACTGCCCCTTTGCCTGCTCCTGTCTAACACCACCCACTTGACATTAAAGAGTTGAGTTAGCATACCAGGCACCAAAACTACCAGCACTGATGGTTCAGGAAGGGTGGGAGCGAGAGAGGAAAAGTTCCAAGAGTGTTGGTATCAGGAGGGGGGAGGCTCCTGCTGCAGCCAGTCGCCTTACAACTACACACAGGACTAAGGATGAGGTTAGGATACGGCTTTGTTCCTAAAACACAGAGATCAGATTTTTTTATTTTTATACCTTTCTCAGTTTTATCTGTAAAATTAAACAGAACAAAACCAAAGGAAACGGAACAACGAATGAAATGTGGAGGGTTTTAAAAATTGTTGAGCATTTCTAAGTTTTGTGTTCTTTTACACTTTACTGATCGTGTGGTTCTTGTGTTCCTGTTTGTACATTATATTAGATGATTATATACCTTGTGCGGGGACTGATTCCATCTTGTAAGAGCCCCCACTGTGATGATTGCGAGGTAACCAGTCTGCCCGCCACACACCTCATTTACCCAGCGTGAGACGAAGGATCTAATTCTGGACAAAAAAATAGCAGCAGAAAACAGAAGAATCATCAAGATCCTCCAACATCCACAATGTGGTCTGCTAATAACTAGAGAGGAGCAAGTACTGGTCGGATCAGCCTTATCCTGCTCTGACCCCCTGCAGGTACGGGCCCCCCTGCTCTGACCCCCTGCAGGTACGGGCCCCCCTGCTCTGACCCACTGCAGGTACGGGCCCCCCTGCTCTGACCCCCTGCAGGTACGGGCCCCCCTGCTCTGACCCTCTGCAGGTTCGGGCCCCCCTGCTCTGACCCCCTGCAGGTACGGGCCCCCCTGCTCTGACCCCCTGCAGGTACGGGCCCCCCTGCTCTGACCCACTGCAGGTTCGGGCCCCCCTGCTCTGACCCTCTGCAGGTACGGGCCCCCCTGCTCTGACCCCCTGCAGGTACGGGCCCCCCTGCTCTGACCCCCTGCAGGTACGGGCCCCCCTGCTCTGACCCACTGCAGGTTCGGGCCCCCCTGCTCTGACCCCCTGCAGGTACGGGCCCCCCTGCTCTGACCCCCTGCAGGTACGGGCCCCCCTGCTCTGACCCCCTGCAGGTACGGGCCCCCCTGCTCTGACCCCCTGCAGGTACGGGCCCCCCTGCTCTGACCCACTGCAGGTTCGGGCCCCCCTGCTCTGACCCCCTGCAGGTTCGGGCCCCCCTGCTCTGACCCCCTGCAGGTACGGGTTCCCCTGCTCGGACCCCTGTCTATTTGGCAGTGTGCTCAGTGCCGGCTCTTCTTGTATCTGAGCGTTGCTTCATAATTTCAGAACCTGTAATAGCAGTGAGGGGTGAGCAGGGTCGGAGCCGTCCCGGTCATTATCTCCACGTCTCAGTCGCTGCTCTGGGGACGGCGTTTCTTTACCTCCCCACGTTCCCCTAAATCCTTTAGTTAATCGTTGGGATATGAGACCTGTAACAGATATGAGATTTGGGGTGTGCCGCTTCTGGGACGGCCACTTTATACCCCTGACTAATAGATACATTAGGGTCAGTTTCTTTGGGATCACATATTACATGATTTATAAAATCACTGTGTCATTGAGTTTGGTTTCTCTGCAGCTGTTTGGAGTGTGAACAAGGCTCAGTGTCGCTTTGGCGCAATAATCGAACCCCTTCACTATGTGTGGGAACTGGAAGTTCCATCATGCCCGATCTATCAGGAGCTTGCTGCACCTTGTAGTCCCTCAGCATCACTGCTCTATGTGTGTATGGAATAAGACATCTGTCAGTCTGGGCCCGGGTGTCTGATCCGCAGCCCTCCCCTTCTTTACGTTGTGTTACCTTGTTTTATGCTGAACTCAGATCAGGAGGAGATGAAAGCAAAGTGCAGTAACTGGATTACCGTAAGAGTCAAACAATCTTCAGAAGCGGCAGGAACATGTAATTACCGCGCTCACAGATCCCTGCCGCCTCCTCCGCCGCCCTCTCCCCGGGATTCCTCCTCATTCACAATAACTTTATGCCTTTTTATTAATTACGTACACAGCTGTTTGGGGGATTGAGGAGAAGGCGGGAGGGGGATTGTTTACACTGGACTTAGCTGCGTCCAAAGTGGCTCTCAAAGCACCGCAGGAGTTCTGTTACCAGGGCATAGCAGTCCACAAAGAGAGGAGCTCGTGCGGGTCCACAAAGAGAGGAGGTTGTGCGGGTCCACAAAGAGAAGAGCATGTGCGGGTCTACAAAGAGAAGAGCTTGTGCGGGTCCACAAAGAGAGAAGCTCGTGCGGGTCCACAAAGAGAAGAGCTGGTGCGAGTCCACAAAGAGAAGAGCATGTGTGGGTCCACAAAGAGAAGAGCATGTGCGGGTCCACAAAGAGAGAAGCTCGTGCGGGTCCACAAAGAGAAGAGCTGGTGCGAGTCCACAAAGAGAAGAGCTTGTGCGGGTCCACAAAGAGAGAAGCTCGTGCGGGTCCACAAAGAGAAGAGCTCGTGCGGGTCCACAAAGAGAAGAGCTCGTGCGGGTCCACAAAGAGAGGAGGTTGTGCGGGTCCACAAAGAGAAGAGCATGTGCGGGTCTACAAAGAGAAGAGCTTGTGCGGGTCCACAAAGAGAGAAGCTCGTGCGGGTCCACAAAGAGAAGAGCTGGTGCGAGTCCACAAAGAGAAGAGCTTGTGCGGGTCCACAAAGAGAGAAGCTCGTGCGGGTCCACAAAGAGAAGAGCTCGTGCGGGTCCACAAAGAGAGGAGGTTGTGCGGGTCCACAAAGAGAAGAGCTCGTGCGGGTCCACAAAGAGAGAAGCTCGTGAGGGTCCACAAAGAGAGGAGCTGGTGCGGGTCCACAAAGAGAGGAGCTCGTGCGGGGCCCCCGGAAAGACGCTGTATCAGTCTCACTTGTTATTTTTATACATTTTATATACAGTTGGACATTATTCATTTTTCTCGGAAGGTAACATACAATTTTGGTTGTTACTGAAGAATTTTACATGATTCTGTAGTTCAGTCTGCCGAAAATGTAACCTGTCAGGTTGCAAAGCTTCATGGGTGGTTGGCTGCAACCTGTACAGCCAAACTATGTGCATTTGTCTTATCTCTTGACGTACTTCTGATGGGATCATCTCTACAATGTTCCCTACAGGTGACTGATCGGCTCTATTCTAACCCTTAAAAGGTATCTCCCCACCAACCATGAGCTCAGTGCATCAGGACATGCACACTATTGCTCCATACAACTCAGAAATAGGCAAGCACTGCACTCTCATCACAAGCCCACAGAGAGGCAATTACCAGAATGCCCCTTTAAGGGTCCTCAGGAGTCAGTGACCGGAGCCCAGGGTTTATCTTCCATAGACCATTAACCAGATCATCTACCATTATCACTTACAGACTTCCATAATGATTACAATTCCACTTCAGTTGATCGTGAAGGACATGTACGATATCGCTTTACAAGAAGTGAGAGGAAGGTGAAATCGTAGTCACATGATAAAGGAGCAAGATGGCGCCCATCGCTGCAACAAGCGCTGTCAATGGTGCCTGACCATGACATTAGGACTCTCCATAGTCTTCCTGCAGGTCTTTACTCTCAGACTACTGCAATTTAGTAGAAGGGTGTAAAGTGGCTCTTGTGTCTGCTGCAGCCCCCTCGTGCTCCGCACAGACGACTGGTCACAGCCATCAGTCCCCAGGGATCTCCAAGTCCATGTTTACCCCATTTTGTCCTCTTGTTGTCCCTGCAGACTCTTTGTTGAGTTTATTGCATTGTTTTCTATCACTAACTTGCTCCGTTAATTCTTACACCGTCCTCACAGACTCAGCTGAATACAACCAAAGAGCTTACACTTTACTCAATATAGTAAAGCTTTTTGTGTCTGTTGCAGAGAGGAGGGGGCCATGTAAAATCTCAGCGAGGAGGAGGAGGAGGAGGCCAGAGGGAGTGAGACTATAAGCGCTTCTGTGTCTCATTGTCCACGCTCAACCACTAATTTGCTGATCGCATTCTCCTGCAGGAGAGAGAACGTTCCGCCGGCTTAAGAGACAAATCAGATACAAAATAAAGAAGGCACAGAGCAGGGCAGTAAACCAATTAACACAACATTTTGTGCTACGACTGCTCCTTTTGAAGGCAGGACGGGGAGGGGGCGGTGGGATCTGACGGCTTGTACCGTAACCTGCTGCCTAATAACCATAAAGTCTCCATTATATACGGTACAAGATATTAAATAAATAATGGGGAAAAAAAGTGCCTGAGAGGGAAGATGGCCGAAGAAGATGGCGGCGGAGCGCACGGTGCGGCTGCTACGGTCACGGCCATAATACTCACCCCCAACAGATTGAGATAAAGAGCAAGAAACGTCTCCAATTGTTCACATTAATATTTATAGGTGGAGAGTTTAGTATGTGCAAAATATCTGCACACTCCAGAGACAGATGGAGAGTCGGGCACTCCAAGGAGCCGCGCAGAAGGTAACGCTCCATCCTCAGAGAGCGCACTACTTAAAGACAACTTACTTAACGTGGGATGAAAGACAATGAAGGACTGGTAAAGTGCAGCAAATGAAGATGGTGTAAAGAGAGCACTGCTGTAAGAGTGAACACAGGACTACAAGACAGCACAGGGTATAGAGCTCAAGGCTCAGAGATGTATCAGAGTATAGAGCACAGGACTCAAAGATGTATCAGAGTATAGAGAGCAAGACTCCAAGATGTATCAGGGTATAGAGAGCAAGACTCCAAGATGTATCAGGGTATAGAGCGCAGGACTCAAAGATGTATCAGAGTATAGAGAGCAAGACTCCAAGATGTATCAGGGTACAGAGTGCAGGACTCAAAGATGTATCAGGGTATAGAGAGCAAGACTCCAAGATGTATCAGAGTATAGAGTGCAGGACTCAAAGATGTATCAGAGTACAGAGTGCAGGACTCAAAGATGTATCAGGGTATAGAGAGCAAGACTCCAAGATGTATCAGGGTACAGAGTGCAGGACTCAAAGATGTATCAGGGTATAGAGAGCAAGACTCCAAGATGTATCAGAGTATAGAGTGCAGGACTCAAAGATGTATCAGAGTATAGAGTGCAGGACTCAAAGATGTATCAGGGTATAGAGAGCAAGACTCCAAGATGTATCAGAGTACAGAGTGCAGGACTCAAAGATGTATCAGAGTATAGAGCGCAGGACTCAAAGATGTATCAGAGTATAGAGTGCAGGACTCAAAGATGTATCAGGGTATAGAGAGCAAGACTCCAAGATGTATCAGGGTATAGAGTGCAGGACTCAAAGATGTATCAGGGTATAGAGAGCAGGACTCAAAGATGTATCAGAGTATAGAGTGCAGGACTCAAAGATGTATCAGAGTATAGAGCACAGGACTCAAAGATGTATCAGAGTATAGAGCACAGGACTCAAAGATGTATCAGAGTATAGAGCACAGGACTCAAAGATGTATCAGAGTATAGAGAGCAAGACTCCAAGATGTATCAGGGTATAGAGTGCAGGACTCAAAGATGTATCAGAGTATAGAGTGCAGGACTCAAAGATGTATCAGGGTATAGAGTGCAGGACTCAAAGATGTATCAGAGTATAGAGCACAGGACTCAAAGATGTATCAGAGTATAGAGCACAGGACTCAAAGATGTATCAGAGTATAGAGAGCAGGACTCAAAGATGTATCAGGGTATAGAGTGCAGGACTCAAAGATGTATCAGGGTATAGAGTGCAGGACTCAAAGATGTATCAGAGTACAGAGTGCAGGACTCAAAGATGTATCAGGGTATAGAGCGCAGGACTCAAAGATGTATCAGGGTATAGAGTGCAGGACTCAAAGATGTATCAGAGTACAGAGTGCAGGACTCAAAGATGTATCAGGGTATAGAGCGCAGGACTCAAAGATGTATCAGAGTATAGAGTGCAGGACTCAAAGATGTATCAGGGTATAGAGAGCAAGACTCCAAGATGTATCAGGGTACAGAGTGCAGGACTCAAAGATGTATCAGGGTACAGAGTGCAGGACTCAAAGATGTATCAGGGTATAGAGTGCAGGACTCAAAGATGTATCAGGGTATAGAGTGCAGGACTCAAAGATGTATCAGAGTACAGAGCGCAGGACTCAAAGATGTATCAGAGTATAGAGCGCAAGACTCAGAGATGTATCAGGGTATAGAGTGCAGGACTCAAAGATGTATCAGAGTATAGAGTGCAGGACTCAAAGATGTATCAGGGTATAGAGAGCAAGACTCCAAGATGTATCAGGGTACAGAGTGCAGGACTCAAAGATGTATCAGAGTATAGCGTGAAGGACTCAAAGATGTATCAGAGTATAGAGTGCAGGACTCCAAGATGTATCAGAGTACAGAGTGCAGGACTCAGAGATGTATCAGGGTATAGAGTGCAGGACTCAAAGATGTATCAGAGTATAGAGAGCAAGACTCCAAGATGTATCAGGGTATAGAGAGCAAGACTCCAAGATGTATCAGGGTATAGAGCGCAAGACTCCAAGATGTATCAGAGTATAGAGTGCAGGACTCAGAGATGTATCAGGGTACAGAGTGCAGGACTCAAAGATGTATCAGAGTATAGAGTGCAGGACTCAAAGATGTATCAGAGTATAGAGTGCAGGACTCAGAGATGTATCAGGGTATAGAGTGCAGGACTCAAAGATGTATCAGGGTACAGAGTGCAGGACTCAGATGTATCAAGGTACAGAGTGCAGGACTCAGAGATGTATCAGGGTACAGAGCGCAGGACTCAAAGATGTATCAGGGTATACGCTGAAAAAAAAGCCTCCCATTGATTTCGATGGGTTCTGCTACCTCGTTTTTCCACTAGCAGAATCCATTAAAATCAATGGGAGGCTTTTTTTTCAGTGTGGAAAATTCTACACCAAACTCCACCATTTTCCCTTGTGTGAATGGACCCGAAGACACTTTAAGGTCTAGAGCTCAGGACTTACACACTCTGCGTACTCAGTACTTGTTTGTCTTGACTTTATCTTGTGCAGTTGTTGGAGTTAAGGGGTTAATTAGACCGTCCTCCGCTCCCCTTTCTCTTTCCTCCCAACAAAAGCCTTTAAAACCCAATTGTGATTCAAAAAAGTTTTTCCCCTCAACTTGGGGCAGCTCCTGTAGCTCCCTCATCCATTCTCATCCTCCCTCATCAACCCCCTCTGAATTACAGGGGGGGGGGGACGCCACATAATGCCCCCCCTCCGCCCCCTTGTCATTCAGATTATAGAGCAGCAGCCCTTTTTTTCGGGGAAGCAGGCCTTATCCAGCCTTTTGTGAGGTCTGTGCTCCATGTTATAAAAGGTCACGCCAAAGAGGTCTCCAACACACCACCCACAGTCAATGCACTGCTGCCCTCTCTTCCTGTGAGATTAGAGGCCACAGAGACTTTGCCGCGACCGGCAAAAGGGGCGCAAAAAAATTCCTCTTTTGGAATAAAGAGTCTGAAAAAAGGAAGACAGAGGATTAGGACGCAGATAAATGCACTAACTCACTTCCATGCCGACTTACTCAACCCGGCTGCATCCTCGCCCATTATGGCTCTTTGATGCCACGGCAAGAAAGTTGGAACAAAGTGACTTAATACATCAGTGAACACTCTATAAGGGTCGGGGGCGCTGTGAATTTCCACAGACAAAGTTAAATGCTCCCTTTTGTCTTTATATGTGCAGCGGCCAGCTCAGATCCTCACACTTGAACCAACCCAAGAAATCCATGACTGCAGCACGATCACAAGGATAAGAGCAGATTCCACCAAATCCACCATTGTCCATCGTCAACAAGCATGCAGCCTTCTGCTATTAGTGACCTGATATTTGCACGGAGGGGTCAGTGCTTCCTACAGGTGCAGGCCGGGGCAGGAGGCAGAGGAGGAGGTACAGGTGCAGGCCCGGGGCTGGAGGCAGAGGAGGAGGTACAGGTGCAGGTACAGGTACAGGTGCAGGCCGGGGCAGGAGGCAGAGGAGGAGGTACAGGTGCAGGTACAGGAAGTACAGGTGCAGGCCCGGGCAGGAGGCACAGGAGGAGGTACAGGTGCAGGTACAGGTAGAGGCCCGGGGCAGGAGGCACAGGAGGAGGTACAGGTGCAGGTCCGGGCAGGAGGCACAGGAGGAGGTGCAGGTACAGGAGCTACAGGTACAGGCCCGGGGCAGGAGGCACAGGAGGAGGTACAGGTACAGGTGGAGGCCCGGGGCGGGAGGCACAGGAGGAGGTACAGGAGGTACAGGTGCAGGCCCGGGGAAGGAGGTACAGGAGGTACAGGTGCAGGCCCGGGGCTGGAGGCACAGGAGGAGGTGCAGGTACAGGAGCTACAGGTGCAGGCTCGGGGCAGGAGGCACAGGAGGAGGTACAGGTGCAGGTACAGGAGCTACAGGTGCAGGCTCGGGGCAGGAGGTACAGGTGCAGGCTCGGGGCAGGAGGTACAGGTGCAGGCTCAGGGCAGGAGGCACAGGAGGAGGTACAGGAGGTACAGGTGCAGGCCCGGGGCAGGAGGTACAGGTGCAGGCTCGGGGCAGGAGGTACAGGTGCAGGCTCAGGGCAGGAGGTACAGGTGCAGGCTCGGGGCAGGAGGTACAGGTGCAGGCTCAGGGCAGGAGGCACAGGAGGAGGTACAGGAGGTACAGGTGCAGGCTCGGGGCAGGAGGTACAGGTGCAGGCTCAGGGCAGGAGGCACAGGAGGTACAGGTGCAGGCCCGGGGCAGGAGGCACTCTGGACTACAAGGCTCATGTAATAAACATACAAGTAGGAACGTCCAAAGTCTCTGATGTCAATGATTATTCTGTATGGTGCAAAAAAAAAACACATCCTCTTTTATATAAACTTTATTAGTTGTATCTAAGATTTCAAGATGGCGGCTAAAGTCTAATAAGTCAAAGGGATACCCAATGGATCGCGCAATGTACGGATATCAGGTAGTTTCTGAGTTACTGTATAACACAAGGCAGGGCGCCATCATTTAGGGCAGGGGTCTCCATCCATAGGCTCTCAGGGAATGCTGGGAGTTGTAGTATCGCAGCAGCTGGAGAGGAACAAGATGGAAGTAACAAAAATCTAATTAAAAACCTTTCAACTTGAAAATGCAAAGACAGTGGAGATGGACACGGATGGGGCCAAGCTTGGAGGACCATCGCATGCTGGAAGTTGTAGTTTTACAAGTGCTGGAGAGCTACAGGTTGGAAACCATTGATTTAGGGAAAAAAAACTCAAGTAAAAAAATTTTATTTTTGGATTAAAAAAAAAAAAAAAAAAAACCTCTAGAAATTCTACGAAACCAATCGTGTGCACTAATTGTAAATAAAAGCAAAATTTCAATTTTCGACTCTAATACAGTTGCAGAATCAATGCAAGATTTCCTCAATTTTTAATCATGTGGTGACGCTTTTTCTAAGACTTTGCTTTGGTAAAAATGATTTCTGCAGAAAGTTGACTTTGGGAATGTTTCTCTTGTGGTGGCCCCGGGGGGCTCTGTGCGGGCCGCAGCCTTCTCTGAGGTGAGAGGAAAGTTTGTGTCAGTGCAGGAAGCGTCGCTCTGCCCTTTTGTCCTTGGTGAATGGCGGCCTAATTACTGTGGTCACACTGCATGTTATCTCCTATCTCCCAACAAGAAAAAGGCCGGCCCTGGCGAGGACACACAGAGAGGGGCCCCGAGACGCCGGGAGGAGGGCGAGCGCTCAGCAGCAGAACCCACCGTCAAACAAGATATCATTTTTCTTGTTGCTGGAAAAAGACATCGGAAAAAAAAAAAAAAAAAGAGGCGAAAAAAGCGTCAGACAATGGCGGAGGGACGGAGGCGCTGGCGGCGGCCCCTCTATCAGACTGCACAGGGGCCATACATTCTGCTCCCTGGCAGCTCTAACTTATCGCAGCCTTGTCTCTAATGAGGTATAATAAGGGGAACATTTTGTAACGACACGGCTCCTCTATTTTATCCGACAAGCAGCTGTGTCATGCCAGTGGCGAGCAGGATGAATCATATCTCGCCGGCTGCATATGCTAACTCTTGTGTAATTACACCGGCTTCTTAAATAAAACAAGCTCTAAACCTGTCACTCACATTACGAGCAAACGGCGGCACATCTCATCACCATTGCAGCTAATTTATCACAAGGACCAGGACTGGAGATTAGGAGTGGGGGGGGGGGTGCAGGGTGAAGGTGCGGCAGGGCATGTAAGGTGCATCTAAGAGAAGAAACTACCGTATAGATGACCCCATCACAGGGGAAAGTTATAGTGGGGCAGCTGCTTATGATATGGCTAATGCCTGAACCAGGACAGGGGAGATTAATGGGCCGTATACACTGCAGGTAAGTAATATACAGTCTGATAACTTACATGGTGACAGTCCCTGCACATTGTTGGGGGACGCGTAGGTGCTCTATAAGAAATGGGCAATAAACCCCGGCAATAATAACAGCAGTGATCTGGATGTCAGAAGTGTCAGGAATCAACATGTCACCAAGTGAAATAGAGCAATCCAATATGGTGGTGGAACGGCCAGTCAAGATCATAAGGGGTTAATGACCTCACCATTAGTAAGGGTCACTGTACACGATATACACAGAGATCTGCGCTCTTTCCTGTCACTTACACATGGCCATAATAATACTCAATGGGGATGAATAACTGTCAGTCATCTCTGTACAGTCTGCACTTATCGGTTGCACAGGGTGATGGCGATTCCTAACAACAGATGACAAAAGACGATAAATGTTTACTTATTGGGGCTCACAATGAACATCCACTCATGGAAGGAGAACGAAAGACCTGGATCTTATTCTATGGACAAGAAAAGCAACAACTAGAAGACGAGTGCAGGAATATTAGTTATAGGTAACAAAGACCATGTCCACACAGCCAGTAATAGTCAGAGTCAGAGTGAACATTTACCTGGGAACTCCTCAGATTAGACTGGATCTCCTGTATACATTATTCCTACAGTCATCCTCTCCTGACATGGCTGATAACAGATAGTAATAGATTGTATTCTCCTGTCCTACAGTCGGCCTCTCCTGACATGGCTGATAACAGATAGTAATAGATTGTATTCTCCTGTCCTACAGTCGGCCTCTCCTGACATGGCTGATAACAGATAGTAATAGATTGTATTCCCCTGTCCTACAGTCGGCCTCTCCTCTCCTGACATGGCTGATAACAGATAGTAATAGATTGTATTCCCCTGTCCTACAGTCGGCCTCTCCTGACATGGCTGATAACAGATAGTAATAGATTGTATTCTCCTGTCCTACAGTCGGCCTCTCCTCTCCTGACATGGCTGATAACAGATAGTAATAGATTGTATTCTCCTGTCCTACAGTCGGCCTCTCCTGACATGGCTGATAACAGATAGTAATAGATTGTATTCTCCTGTCCTACAGTCGGCCTCTCCTCTCCTGACATGGCTGATAACAGATAGTAATAGATTGTATTCCCCTGTCCTACAGTCGGCCTCTCCTGACATGGCTGATAACAGATAGTAATAGATTGTATTCTCCTGTCCTACAGTCGGCCTCTCCTCTCCTGACATGGCTGATAACAGATAGTAATAGATTGTATTCCCCTGTCCTACAGTCGGCCTCTCCTCTCCTGACATGGCTGATAACAGATAGTAATAGATTGTATTCCCCTGTCCTACAGTCGGCCTCTCCTGACATGGCTGATAACAGATAGTAATAGATTGTATTCTCCTGTCCTACAGTCGGCCTCTCCTCTCCTGACATGGCTGATAACAGATAGTAATAGATTGTATTCTCCTGTCCTACAGTCGGCCTCTCCTCTCCTGACATGGCTGATAACAGATAGTAATAGATTGTATTGTCCTGTCCTATAGTCGGCCTCTCCTCTCCTGACATGGCTGATAACAGATAGTAATAGATTGTATTCCCCTGTCCTACAGTCGGCCTCTCCTGACATGGCTGATAACAGATAGTAATAGATTGTATTCCCCTGTCCTACAGTCGGCCTCTCCTCTCCTGACATGGCTGATAACAGATAGTAATAGATTGTATTCCCCTGTCCTACAGTCGGCCTCTCCTGACATGGCTGATAACAGATAGTAATAGATTGTATTCCCCTGTCCTACAGTCGGCCTCTCCTCTCCTGACATGGCTGATAACAGATAGTAATAGATTGTATTCCCCTGTCCTACAGTCGGCCTCTCCTCTCCTGACATGGCTGATAACAGATAGTAATAGATTGTATTCCCCTGTCCTACAGTCGGCCTCTCCTGACATGGCTGATAACAGATAGTAATAGATTGTATTCTCCTGTCCTACAGTCGGCCTCTCCTCCCCTGACATGGCTGATAACAGATAGTAATAGATTGTATTCCCCTGTCCTACAGTCGGCCTCTCCTCTCCTGACATGGCTGATAACAGATAGTAATAGATTGTATTCCCCTGTCCTACAGTCGGCCTCTCCTCTCCTGACATGGCTGATAACAGATAGTAATAGATTGTATTCCCCTGTCCTACAGTCGGCCTCTCCTGACATGGCTGATAACAGATAGTAATAGATTGTATTCTCCTGTCCTACAGTCGGCCTCTCCTGACATGGCTGATAACAGATAGTAATAGATTGTATTCCCCTGTCCTACAGTCGGCCTCTCCTGACATGGCTGATAACAGATAGTAATAGATTGTATTCTGTCCTACAGTCGGCCTCTCCCCTCCTGACACGGCTGATAACAGATAGTAATAGTTTGTATTCCCCTGTCCTACAGTCAGCCTCTCCCCTCCTGACATGGCTGATAACAGATAGTAATAGATTGTATTCTCCTGTCCTACAGTCGGCCTCTCCTCTCCTGACATGGCTGATAACAGATAGTAATAGATTATATTCTCCTGTCCTACAGTCGGCCTCTCCTGACATGGCTGATAACAGATAGTAATAGATTGTATTCTCCTGTCCTACAGTCGGCCTCTCCTCCCCTGACATGGCTGATACCAGATAGTAATAGATTGTATTCCCCTGTCCTACAGTCGGCCTCTCCTGACATGGCTGATAACAGATAGTAATAGATTGTATTCTCCTGTCCTACAGTCGGCCTCTCCTGACATGGCTGATAACAGATAGTAATAGCTTGTATTCCCCTGTCCTACAGTCGGCCTCTCCTCTCCTGACATGGCTGATAACAGATAGTAATAGATTGTATTCCCATGTCCTACAGTCGGCCTCTCCTCTCCTGACATGGCTGATAACAGATAGTAATAGATTGTATTCCCCTGTCCTACAGTCGGCCTCTCCTCTCCTGACATGGCTGATAACAGATAGTAATAGATTGTATTCTCCTGTCCTACAGTCGGCCTCTCCTCTCCTGACATGGCTGATAACAGATAGTAATAGATTGTATTCCCATGTCCTACAGTCGGCCTCTCCTCTCCTGACATGGCTGATAACAGATAGTAATAGATTGTATTCTCCTGTCCTACAGTCGGCCTCTCCTCTCCTGACATGGCTGATAACAGATAGTAATAGATTGTATTCTCCTGTCCTACAGTCGGCCTCTCCTCTCCTGACATGGCTGATAACAGATAGTAATAGATTGTATTCCCATGTCCTACAGTCGGCCTCTCCTCTCCTGACATGGCTGATAACAGATAGTAATAGATTGTATTCTCCTGTCCTACAGTCAGCCTCTCCTCTCCTGACATGGCTGATAACAGATAGTAATAGATTGTATTCTCCTGTCCTACAGTCGGCCTCTCCCCTCCTGACATGGCTGATAACAGATAGTAATAGATTGTATTCCCCTGTCCTACAGTCGGCCTCTCCTCTCCTGACATGGCTGATAACAGATAGTAATAGATTGTATTCTCCTGTCCTACAGTCGGCCTCTCCTCTCCTGACATGGCTGATAACATAGTAATAGATTGTATTCTCCTGTCCTACAGTCGGCCTCTCCTGACATGGCTGATAACAGATAGTAATAGATTGTATTCTCCTGTCCTACAGTCGGCCTCTCCTCCCCTGACATGGCTGATACCAGATAGTAATAGATTGTATTCCCCTGTCCTACAGTCGGCCTCTCCTGACATGGCTGATAACAGATAGTAATAGATTGTATTCTCCTGTCCTACAGTCGGCCTCTCCTGACATGGCTGATAACAGATAGTAATAGATTGTATTCTCCTGTCCTACAGTCGGCCTCTCCTCTCCTGACATGGCTGATAACAGATAGTAATAGCTTGTATTCCCCTGTCCTACAGTCGGCCTCTCCTCTCCTGACATGGCTGATAACAGATAGTAATAGATTGTATTCCCATGTCCTACAGTCGGCCTCTCCTCTCCTGACATGGCTGATAACAGATAGTAATAGATTGTATTCCCCTGTCCTACAGTCGGCCTCTCCTCTCCTGACATGGCTGATAACAGATAGTAATAGATTGTATTCTCCTGTCCTACAGTCGGCCTCTCCTCTCCTGACATGGCTGATAACAGATAGTAATAGATTGTATTCCCATGTCCTACAGTCGGCCTCTCCTCTCCTGACATGGCTGATAACAGATAGTAATAGATTGTATTCCCCTGTCCTACAGTCGGCCTCTCCTCTCCTGACATGGCTGATAACAGATAGTAATAGATTGTATTCTCCTGTCCTACAGTCGGCCTCTCCTCTCCTGACATGGCTGATAACAGATAGTAATAGATTGTATTCCCATGTCCTACAGTCGGCCTCTCCTCTCCTGACATGGCTGATAACAGATAGTAATAGATTGTATTCCCCTGTCCTACAGTCGGCCT
This sequence comes from Leptodactylus fuscus, assembly GCF_031893055.1. Classification (NCBI taxonomy): domain Eukaryota; kingdom Metazoa; phylum Chordata; class Amphibia; order Anura; family Leptodactylidae; genus Leptodactylus; species Leptodactylus fuscus. Next base: position 1,724,791 of record NC_134273.1, on the reverse strand, counting down.
CTCCTCTCCTGACATGGCTGATAACAGATAGTAATAGATTGTATTCTCCTGTCCTACAGTCGGCCTCTCCCCTCCTGACATGGCTGATAACAGATAGTAATAGATTGTATTCCCCTGTCCTACAGTCGGCCTCTCCTCTCCTGACATGGCTGATAACAGATAGTAATAGATTGTATTCTCCTGTCCTACAGTCGGCCTCTCCTCTCCTGACATGGCTGATAACAGATAGTAATAGATTGTATTCCCATGTCCTACAGTCGGCCTCTCCTCTCCTGACATGGCTGATAACAGATAGTAATAGATTGTATTCCCCTGTCCTACAGTCGGCCTCTCCTCTCCTGACATGGCTGATAACAGATAGTAATAGATTGTATTCTCCTGTCCTACAGTCGGCCTCTCCTCTCCTGACATGGCTGATAACAGATAGTAATAGATTGTATTCCCATGTCCTACAGTCGGCCTCTCCTCTCCTGACATGGCTGATAACAGATAGTAATAGATTGTATTCTCCTGTCCTACAGTCGGCCTCTCCTCTCCTGACATGGCTGATAACAGATAGTAATAGATTGTATTCTCCTGTCCTACAGTCGGCCTCTCCTCTCCTGACATGGCTGATAACAGATAGTAATAGATTGTATTCCCATGTCCTACAGTCGGCCTCTCCTCTCCTGACATGGCTGATAACAGATAGTAATAGATTGTATTCTCCTGTCCTACAGTCGGCCTCTCCTCTCCTGACATGGCTGATAACAGATAGTAATAGATTGTATTCTCCTGTCCTACAGTCGGCCTCTCCCCTCCTGACATGGCTGATAACAGATAGTAATAGATTGTATTCCCCTGTCCTACAGTCGGCCTCTCCTCTCCTGACATGGCTGATAACAGATAGTAATAGATTGTATTCTCCTGTCCTACAGTCGGCCTCTCCTCTCCTGACATGGCTGATAACAGATAGTAATAGATTGTATTCTCCTGTCCTACAGTCGGCCTCTCCTCTCCTGACATGGCTGATAACAGATAGTAATAGATTGTATTCTCCTGTCCTACAGTCGGCCTCTCCTCTCCTGACATGGCTGATAACAGATAGTAATAGATTGTATTCCCCTGTCCTACAGTCGGCCTCTCCTGACATGGCTGATAACAGATAGTAATAGATTGTATTCTCCTGTCCTACAGTCGGCCTCTCCTGACATGGCTGATAACAGATAGTAATAGATTGTATTCTCCTGTCCTACAGTCGGCCTCTCCTCTCCTGACATGGCTGATAACAGATAGTAATAGCTTGTATTCCCCTGTCCTACAGTCGGCCTCTCCTCTCCTGACATGGCTGATAACAGATAGTAATAGATTGTATTCCCCTGTCCTACAGTCGGCCTCTCCTCTCCTGACATGGCTGATAACAGATAGTAATAGATTGTATTCTCCTGTCCTACAGTCGGCCTCTCCTCTCCTGACATGGCTGATAACAGATAGTAATAGATTGTATTCCCATGTCCTACAGTCGGCCTCTCCTCTCCTGACATGGCTGATAACAGATAGTAATAGATTGTATTCCCCTGTCCTACAGTCGGCCTCTCCTCTCCTGACATGGCTGATAACAGATAGTAATAGATTGTATTCTCCTGTCCTACAGTCGGCCTCTCCTCTCCTGACATGGCTGATAACAGATAGTAATAGATTGTATTCCCATGTCCTACAGTCGGCCTCTCCTCTCCTGACATGGCTGATAACAGATAGTAATAGATTGTATTCTCCTGTCCTACAGTCAGCCTCTCCTCTCCTGACATGGCTGATAACAGATAGTAATAGATTGTATTCTCCTGTCCTACAGTCGGCCTCTCCTGACATGGCTGATAACAGATAGTAATAGATTGTATTCCCCTGTCCTACAGTCGGCCTCTCCCCTCCTGACATGACTGATAACAGATAGTAATAGATTGTATTCCCCTGTCCTACAGTCGGCCTCTCCCCTCCTGACATGGCTGATAACAGATAGTAATAGATTGTATTCCCCTGTCCTACAGTCGGCCTCTCCTCTCCTGACATGGCTGATAACAGATAGTAATAGATTGTATTCCCCTGTCCTACAGTCGGCCTCTCCTCTCCTGACATGGCTGATAACAGATAGTAATAGATTGTATTCCCCTGTCCTACAGTCGGCCTCTCCTGACATGGCTGATAACAGATAGTAATAGATTGTATTCCCCTGTCCTACAGTCGGCCTCTCCTCTCCTGACATTGCTGATAACAGATAGTAATAGATTGTATTCCCCTGTCCTACAGTCGGCCTCTCCTCTCCTGACATGGCTGATAACAGATAGTAATAGATTGTATTCTCCTATCCTACAGTCGGCCTCTCCTCTCCTGACATGGCTGATAACAGATAGTAATAGATTGTATTCTCCTGTCCTACAGTCGGCCTCTCCTCTCCTGACATGGCTGATAACAGATAGTAATAGATTGTATTCTCCTGTCCTACAGTCGGCCTCTCCCCTCCTGACATGGCTGATAACAGATAGTAATAGATTGTATTCCCCTGTCCTACAGTCGGCCTCTCCTTTCCTGACATGGCTGATAACAGATAGTAATAGATTGTATTCCCCTGTCCTACAGTCGGCCTCTCCTGACATGGCTGATAACAGATAGTAATAGATTGTATTCCCCTGTCCTACAGTCGGCCTCTCCTCTCCTGACATGGCTGATAACAGATAGTAATAGATTGTATTCCCCTGTCCTACAGTCGGCCTCTCCTGACATGGCTGATAACAGATAGTAATAGATTGTATTCTCCTGTCCTACAGTCGGCCTCCTGACAACTTGTATCTGTCACTGTGCTCTGACACCCGAGGTGGATGCAGTATTGATGTATTATCTAGTAGTCAGGATTACAATTGGAGGTTTTGTCTCTTTGTTGAGCTTTTGGCTGTATTCACACATTCAGCTTTTGATGCAGTTTTTGAGCCAGATCCAGCAGTGAATACACAAAGTACGGTGAGAGCTTAGATACATTTCTTGTGTATCCAATCATGAAATAACTGCACATGTGATTCCAGCCAAAGGAAGGAGACAGGAGCAGGGGTGGCCGGTGTGACAGCAGAGCAGACGTGTGTGTACATACATGTAGACAGAGATATGTGACTGTACTCGCTGACTGACACATTGGCTCGCAGATTCCCCAGCTCAGCAGACAGGAGCGGCAGCTGGAGATCGATTGCTCCGGCCGGTGATAGATTGGTAGAATCTGCTGACGTGAGAAGTGTGGCAAGTAAATTATAGAAGGAACACCCGAAAAAAAGGGACACCAAATCTATAATCTGTCCTCTCTCTATGATATGGGCATATCATTATAATCATTGCTCTCTGTTATCACCCACTTCAGGGCTGGAGAGACTGCCTGGTGGTTATCAGTTGTCAGTCACGACAAGAAGTGTAGAAACCTCTTCTGCCATCATCCTGACTTTATATCACATGGGCTGAGGACCCTGTATATGTGGCTGATATCAGTCCTCCTCTTATAACACCCCAGTACTGATATAACCTCAGAGACACTTACATCATATGTGACTGATATCAGTCCTCCTCTTATATCACCCCAGTACTGAAATAACCTCAGAGACACTTACATCATATGTGACTGATATCAGTCCTCCTCTTATAACACTACAGTACTGATAAAACCTCAGAGACACTTACATCATATGTGACTGATATCAGTCCTCCTCTTATAACACCCCAGTACAGATATAACCTCAGAGACATTTACATCATATGTGACTGATATCAGTCTTCCTCTTATAACACCCCAGTACTGATATAACCTCAGAGACATTTACATCATATGTAACTGATATCAGTCCTCCTCTTATAACACCCCAGTACTGATATCAGTCTTCCTCTTATAACACCCCAGTACTGATATAACCTCAGAGACATTTACATCATATGTGACTGATATCAGTCCTCCTCTTATATCACCCCAGTACTGATATAACCTCAGAGACACTTACATCATATGTGACTGATATCAGTCCTCCTCTTATAACACCCCAGTACTGATATCAGTCCTCCTCTTATAACACCCCAGTACAGATATAACCTCAGAGACATTTACATCATATGTGACTGATATCAGTCTTCCTCTTATAACACCCCAGTACTGATATAACCTCAGAGACATTTACATCATATGTAACTGATATCAGTCCTCCTCTTATAACACCCCAGTACTGATATCAGTCTTCCTCTTATAACACCCCAGTACTGATATAACCTCAGAGACATTTACATCATATGTGACTGATATCAGTCAAATCAAATCAAACAGGCGTTATTGGCACGTCTGAATAGATATTTGGCATTGCTAAAGCTAGTAAAGTGTGTGTGGGGGAAGTTGGAGTGGTGGGTATGGGGGGGGGGGTCACTTACATCACATGTGACTGATATCAGTCCTCCTCTTATATCACTCCAGTACTGATATAACCTCAGAGACACTTACATCATATGTGACTGATATCAGTCCTCCTCTTATATCACTCCAGTACTGATATAACCTCAGAGACACTTACATCATATGTGACTGATATCAGTCCTCCTCTTATAACACTCCAGTACTGATATAACCTCAGAGACACTTACATCATATGTGACTGATATCCGTCCTCCTCTTATATCACCCCAGTACTGATATAACCTCAGAGACACTTACATCACATGTGACTGATATCAGTCCTCCTCTTATATCACTCCAGTACTGATATAACCTCAGAGACACTTACATCATATGTGACTGATATCAGTCCTCCTCTTATAACACTCCAGTACTGATATAACCTCAGAGACATTTACATCATATGTGACTGATATCAGTCCTCCTCTTATAACACTCCAGTACTGATATAACCTCAGAGACACTTACATCATATGTGACTGATATCAGTCCTCCTCTTATAACACTCCAGTACTGATATAACCTCAGAGACATTTACATCATATGTGACTGATATCAGTCCTCCTCTTATAATGCCCTTGAATGATTATACAATGATAGATATAATATTATGTCCTTAGGATGACCTCTTGTGCCTTACACAGAAATCTCTGCACGCTCTGACAACCCTCTTCATACATGTGACATAAGCCTAGGAGCTGCACTTTGCACAGTGAGGACCCTTGGATGACGCTCAGGTCCTTGTTATGTCCTGCATTTGCTGTATATACCCGCTGACGTCTCCTGGCAGTAGTATATACATTCACAGGTCAGGTCTGTCGGGGTGTAGAGAGCGCCCCCTCCCCCTGCACAGTGCCCAGCTTTTATTTGTCTTTTGCTGTTTGACAAATGAGCGTGTCCCCCCCCCCCCCTCCACCCCCGTGTGCGGGTCATCCAATTTGCAATGGTCGCTCTTAAGAGAAGAAGAGGCCGATATTCTGCATCAAAGCTTCTTGTGACTCGTGTGATACATTGTATCCAGCAGGAAAGAAATGAAGTGAACAGGACGACACCTGCAGCAGGTTCCGCTCAGCCGTCTCGTTTAACCCCTGGCGCCTCCGTCTCTGACCAATTTGTCACTGGATGTCACTAAAAGCCATAATTAGCATTTCTCGCACATATTGACATCTCTCTCCTTCCTTGTTCCTGAGCCCTTGAGTGATTTGTGTGGACAGAGGCCCCGTGCGGATTTTTATCTCCATGGCAAAGATATTGACAGAATAACATTACTGTCCCTCTCAGGACGACGGCGACTTATGGACAATCAGAGGCCGAGACGGAGCTGAGCGATGAAGACAAGAAAAGAGCCACAAGATAGAGAGCGCTCAGCGCTGACACCAACTCCGGGATCCCCCGCTGCAGCCGCCACTCAGGTCTCACCAGTCACCGGCCTGGGTAATAAGGATGTGGTGCAAATCTCAATACCAGAGGGGAGGGATAAAGGGGGACACAACTGCAAAAGACTCCAAACATGAAGCGGGCCATAGACTCCTAGACACGTCATAGACATCATAGTGCGTTCACTCTAAACGTGCCAAGTCCCACCTATGATGAGCTGCTCACGGGGTCCCTGTCTCAGGACTGTTTGTAACCTTGGACTCCTCCATTTTTCCAGAGCCTGAGTCTGACTCTGCCCTAAATGGCTGACAACCCTGGTCAGACACAAACAGTAAAGGTCCTCTAAAACCCCCAAAAAGCCAGAGATTGAGTCCTATGATGTAAGAAGATGGGAATCCTTCCTCCAGACTCCGACTCTACCCAAAACTGTCCCCGGCTCTGACTCCACGGTCCAGGTCATGAAAGAATTAATTCCTGGGCCGGGGTCACCTGCATGAGGCAGCCCATGACTGCCTGCTCGGGGGTCCCGTCTATTGGCTTCATAGGTGGATATCCTTAGGGGCAGGCCTTGTAGTAATGCACAAGCTTTCATCATTTCCCCCTGAAATTATTAACAGCAGAGCATTGGATTACCCGGGAAATTGCCAGTTTCATGAAGTTTCCCACTCTCTTATTGCCACCATCGCTGCCATTCATGTACCAAAAACTGTAGAAAACCACCAAGTAAACCCAGAACAGGAACAAAACCAACAAATCACCCCGGCCACTCGGTCAGGTCGCACCATGAGGTCATGCAGCCGCCATTCTCGCCACAACCTTAAAATTGCTCATTAATATTTTAGATACTTAGGAATTTGTGCTTCACACCAGCAGCCATACCCGGGGAAGAATCCTGGAGCAGCGGAGTGGCAGACGTTACACTGGTTATGACGTGGAGGGGGATAATGAAGAGAAATTAGGAACCCAAAAAACACACAAAGGTGGAGAATTATCAAAAGAGAACACAAAATAAGGAACCGATCAGGTGGCCAATATCATTCTCCAAGGTGACTCGAAAAAATGTGATCAGGAACAGGATTGGCTCCGGCGGGCTCGTATGTCCCTGAGGACTGAGAGGTGGAGGTTTCCATGAGCAGAACCAAATAGAAATCTGTAGACAAATAAAACTTAAACAATTTTGCAAATATAAATTATTAAACATTTTGTAGAATTTTGTAGATTTACACCAACCATTTAGTGGTGACATTTGTTATCTTGATCTGTTGCCAATGGATAAAACCACAAAAGTAGGAGGACACTACATGTATGAGAAGATAACCTGACCACAATAAGGACATCATGGCTGGTTATCAGGAGGACACTACATGTATGAGAAGATAACCTGACCACAATAAGGACATCATGGCTGGTTATCAGGAGGACACTACATGTATGAGAAGATAACCTGACCACAATAAGGACATCATGGCTTGTTATCAGAAGGACACTACATGTATGAGAAGATAACCTGACCACAATAAGGACATCATGGCTGGTTATCAGGAGGACACTACATGTATGAGAAGATAACCCGACCACAATAAGCACATCATGGCTGGTTATCAGGAGGGGACACTACATGTATGAGAAGATAACCCGACCACAATAAGGACATCATGGCTGGTTATCAGGAGGACACTACATGTATGAGAAGATAACCCGACCGCAATAAGGACATCATGGCTGGTTATCAGGAGGACACTACATGTATGAGAAGATAACCCGACCACAATAAGGACATCATGGCTGGTTATCAGGAGGACACTACATGTATGAGAAGATAACCTGACCACAATAAGGACATCATGGCTGGTTATCAGGAGAGGACACTACATGTATGAGAAGATAACCCAACAACAATAAGGAAATCATGGCTGGTTATCAGGAGGACGATGTATGAGAAGATAACCTGACCACAATAAGGACATCATGGCTGGTTATCAGGAGGGGACACTACATGTATGAGAGGATAACCTGACCACAATAAGGACATCATGGCTGGTTATCAGGAGGACACTACATGTATGAGAAGATAACCCGACCACAATAAGGACATCATGGCTGGTTATCAGGAGGACACTACATGTATGAGAAGATAACCCGACCACAATAAGGACATCATGGCTGGTTATCAGGAGGGGACACTACATGTATGAGAAGATAACCCGACCACAATAAGCACATCATGGCTGGTTATCAGGAGGACACTACATGTATGAGAAGATAACCTGACCACAATAAGGACATCATGGCTGGTTATCAGGAGGGGACACTACATGTATGAGAAGATAACCTGACCACAATAAGGACATCATGGCTGGTTATCAGGAGGACACTTCATGTATGAGAAGATAACCCGACCACAATAAGGACATCATGGCTGGTTATCAGGAGGACACTACATGTATGAGAAGATAACCTGACCACAATAAGGAAATCATGGCTGGTTATCAGGAAGACACTACATGTATGAGAAGATAACCTGACCACAATAAGGACATCATGGCTGGTTATCAGGAGGACACTACATGTATGAGAAGATAACCTGACCACAATAAGGACATCATGGCTGGTTATCAGGAGGACACTACATGTATGAGAAGATAACCTGACCACAATAAGGACATCATGGCTGGTTATCAGAAGGACACTACATGTATGAGAAGATAACCTGACCGCAATAAGGACATCATGGCTGGTTATCAGGAGGACACTACATGTATGAGAAGATAACCCGACCACAATAAGGACATCATGGCTGGTTATCAGGAGGACACTACATGTATGAGAAGATAACCTGACCACAATAAGGACATCATGGCTGGGTTTCTGACCATAGAAGATTCCTGCATTCACACATCCATTGGCAACCGATGAAGACAACAGACGCCATCACTTGGGGACACGAAAAATGGAAAGCTGACCCACTTAAAAAGCAGTTGCCCACGGACCCCGTGTTTCTGCCTCAAAAATGCAAATAAAAATCCTCCTTGCCGGACTTTTCTGTCCATATTTTTTAATTGGTGAGAGAAACCCTGAACAGGCCACGAGTGCTAGTGTGAACCTCGCCTAAGACAGTTAGAGAAAACTTATAAGACTCTGCAAATTCTTTTTATAGTTGTAGAAATGCTTAGGTTTTAATTGTCTCCAAATCTGAGTCTGATTATGTTTATGGGAGAACAATGCGGCCATTAGGCAGACATTCTTATACAGGTCAATATGGCATCCAGGTGAAGAGGGCCGCACACGTTGCGTGGTTTCAGAGATTACTCATCCAGTCCATCCCCATCTACCCTGTGTAATACTGGACCCCGACAGAACCGATCCGTGTGATCCTCGCAGCAGTGAACTAACATCCGCGAGTATGAGCGAGGCCTCTGATCAGTCTATGCCATCAGTAATTAGCACTCCAGGCGGATGGCGCGTTCCGTCAGTCCTCGCCGTTCCACCCACAGACTTATAAGTAATTGTTTTTTTAAAACCGGTCGTTTCATTGTAACCATCGTGAAGAATAAATGGCATCATCCAAGTTTTACGGAGCAGAAAGGTTACAATGTAACAAGCCTCCGCGGTTACCCTGGATACATTGTGTCGCCTCAGTCGTCACATAACTCCCTATAATGATGGATGCCTTATAGTCAGAACTTTACAGGTTCCAGCGGTAAATGGCGACAGTCAGCGCCGCTCCTGTCCACACATTTTATCGTATTGGTAATCTGTAGAAGACATACACAAAATAGGAAACTGGAAATAGCACAAAGAAGCAAATAAAAGAAAAATTCCCGGAAGCGCAAAATAAAAAAATAATAATAATAAAAAAAAGTCTTAAAACCCAGAAAGAGAAACTGTGATGGACATAAATCAGCCGCCGCCGCTCCGCGCCTCCGCAACTCAGACCGCAGCAGCTTTCGGCTACAAAAATGTCAATGGGAAAATCTGGTGTGTGACAAAATCATAAAATGTGACTGGACGAGATTTCTAGAGTCGCCATCAATCCTTCCAGCCGCGTGGCACGCACCGGGCGCCTTTAACCATTTTCAAGACATCTGTTTGCTGTTAATGAATAGGAACATTCCTGATTCCATCCAGAGATTGAAAGCGACGGATTGTGCCAGCGCCTTAGAGAAGACAAATCTCTGCTGACTCCGGGCTGGCACATGTAACAGGCCCTCGACCCATCTAACGTCTAGGGATCGAGATCTGGACAAGACCAAGGGCTTCTCTGGAATCTCTAAACATCCGTGCATATAGAGAAATGAGCCCCGCCCCCTGGACTCCTAAGCCCACAGTGATGTCAATAAATACATGACAAGTTCTGCTGACCCTTGTCCCATAAAACAAGACCTCAATCCCCTGCGCCCCAGAAATGTAACGCAGTCCTGCCTCTCCCCATATACTTCATTATGCCGCCACGTCACGACGAGATCAAATCAAATCAATGGAAAATGCGGAAATTTTTTCCATTGCATTTCTGCAACGTGTGACCGCAGGCTAAATGCACAGAACACAGGGACAATGTGCTGCGGAGGAGAGAAAGCGAAAAAACTGCAAAAACATTCTCAGGCCCCAGGAAAAAAACACCTCGGGACGAAAACGTTTTTTTTTTCACTGCATTTTTGCTGAATTTATTTTTCGCGGTTTTTCTTCCCTTATACCTTCAGGGACAGGTCGGTGTCTCGCAGGTATAATTCACACGCTGCGATTTTCAAAAACACTCGCTTTTCCGCAGCTGAATTTCTTCTGCAATGTGAGGATGGGATTAGCGTGAATTCCCTTGGCATGTAGCACACAGCGTTTTCGCAACGTTTAGCCTGTTTTACATGGTTACCGCCCCCCCCCCCCCCATACAATACGCAGAGATCCCGCAGGTAAATGAAAGCTTGGTATTTTTTACAGCACACATTTTATTAAATACTGCGGTATTTTCTACAGCTTTTGTCTGCCGTTTGCGGGGGAGATGAAATAAAAGCGTATTCACTTTGCTGGGACTGTAAAACGTTGCGTTTTTTTTCTACAACTTGTTGCGTCAGCCTAAGGGGACGTGGAGCAAATTGCAGCTAAAAATGCAACTGAAAAAAATCTGCAAAAACACTTCAGTGTATAAAATGCTTTTGTGCAGCGAATATGAAGGTGCGGGCTTTATGGAATTGCTGCGATTCCCACAGATTGTTTTCCTGCAATGTCGGGATAAGATGGAATACAATCTCGTTCACTTTGCTGGGCCTGTAAAATGCAGGTTTTCTGCTCAGTTTGTACAACGTGTGGCCTTGGTCCGGTACCGAATAATCTAGAAATGAGGCGACACGTTATACATAATGGCTGCAATCTGATGGAATATCCGGAAATGACAAACGTAAATTGTAAGATTCCGATGCTCTGGAAACCAGTAGTCCAGACATATGAGAATGTGACAATATGGCCGCTGGTCTGCAGGGCATGGAACTGTTTAGAGCGAACCCCGAATGATTCATCCGACATGCATTTAAATTGGGCGTTCTGCAGCCGGCGAGACTCAGACAACGCAACGTTCATTCCCGTAATAGATTTGTCAGCCACGAAATGGAATGATATAAACTGATATCACAGGCGCCTCGCATTCAGGTCAGCTAGCCATAATGGTGAGGGATAGTCTAAGTGCGTGACATGGTCAGGCTACTGCCCAGCCCCCGGGTATAACTGCACTGCCCCCTAGGGGTCCAACCATGAATAGCACCTATATGCAACAACTGGATTGGCCTTCCCCTTCTGGTCATCACCTATAGACCTGACCATCATTGCCGATCACTTGTTTCCTTCTCCAACAGACAATGACATTGTATCATGATCAATAGTCGTTACTTGTATTGGGTCCTGTAATATTATATATTGACTGACCCTCGTCCTCGCAGCGTGGAGGATTCGCTTATGGCAGCCATCTTGTCTATTATCAACAATCAATGCTCTGTAATAATGATCAATGGACTATCCAGGCAGATCCATTACATCCCAACCATCATCATCATCATCATCGTCCTCCAGTCAATCTGACTACTGAGCCTTCTACTCCGAGACTGAAAGTTAACCCTTCCCTGGCTCTCGACAAATCAGAATGTAATGAGCCTGTGCGGTGACAACAAGAGGTTACATAGGCCGCAGCCTGCGCACCATATTTACAGACAGTTTGTACAGAAAAAACATTAGCGAAAAGATCTCGTCCCAAAGAAGGGCTAAAAAAAAATCGAGAAAATCTTGCTGGCAGATCTGTAATGTAAATGGGGCTGCCCATCCCTGAGCGGCCATAACATGCTGGATGCCCTTAATGAACATAATAACGATGATGTTGGCAATTACAGGCTTTCTGGAGATGGGCACCGGATTAACCCGTCCAGTGCAAGAGCGAAAGTGCAGCAGCAAAAGAGTGAATTAAAAAGCCATTTCCATATTCGGGGCCGGAGCTTGTGCTTAGCATAAGAAGAGAAGAGCAGAGAGGGCGAAACAAGAGATGTCCCCGGCTCTGCTGCTGAATAGTCTGCAGGCATAAAAGGGGCGAATGAATGCAGAACGCAGGAGATGTTTACGGGGTAGGGGGGGGCTGCGACCATCACAACATCTGGTTAAGTGCTGCTCAGGCCACTGCCAGGCGATGATATTAGCACAACACTTGTGCCGGCAGCAGCAGCGGCGACGCTGGATGGCAGCTGGAGACCAGGAGGGAAGGGTACGAGGCGGCCGCCGCTACAGGCAGGAGGGGGCCATGGAAGGAGCCCCGGGCACCACAAGTCTCTACAACTGGTGCCTGTAATTTCCCAACACTCACAGCAGGAGACTTACTATTGCACCGTGTACAGGGATTTTTGCTAAATGTTTTTTAATAAAAAAAAAAAAATCCATCCCTATCTCTACAAATCTGTCCTAAACCTATCCAAATATCCGAGCACTGCAATGTGTAAACTGGATCCAAGCAAATGCCCAAATATCTGTCTGCTCTGTGTCATCCTGATGTGCTGCCATAGAAAGACAATCTACCGAAATAGAAGCCGCCATCCCGCTGTCATCCTCACGTACGCCACATACCATAGTACTTCTATATTTTATTGACTCCTATCCTAAAATCCGACACGACACCCAGCTCTACCCAGAGCGCTGGCCCTTTAAATCATGGGAACCCTCATGGCTGTGTCACTCTTTAAAGTTTTGCAATCTTGAGACCTTCTGCTTGTCAGGAAGGAAGCCGGATCCTTATATTCTCCTGCAGGAATGTCGCTCTCACCACCAATACACTCACCGCGGTTCATACCAAGGTGATGACATCAGAGGCATCCGCCATCATGACCGCAATACACTACAATGACTCCTTGCTGCGATACCATGTGTCCAGCCGTCAGCCATAACCTTTAACCTCCCATCTAGTTACACGAATATTACGGGAAACCCTTTGTTACCGAGTTCTCCGACCTGATCTAAGTTTTCCCAACTCATAAAAGAAGAAACGCAAAGACATTATTTTTGCACCTTTTACAAGAACTGACCAAATTTTACAGGAATCGATTTATCTTATAAAAACGGGGTCGGTGAACATATCGTGCGGCCGCAGACAAGGGCCTGAATCTGTCTTATGTCTCCCCCTCCCCGTCTCTACGGCCGGGCTCATCTTTTCTTCTTAGGCCTTAAAACACGTTAACATAAACACAAAAGGGCCGGAGTCTGGAATGGCGTGTGACTCCGGAGGTGATCATATTGGTGGGTAAGTGACCTCCCCCATCGACGTGCAGGCACTGATTAGACATTCAGGACATGATGCTGGCACAGAAATAGCCAACCCACGCCAAGTTTGGGCAGATGGGCTCCCAACTGCACTTTTTTTTCACCGTCCCCCGGCTCGCTTTCTGCCAGGAAATTCACCCACGTCAACAGGCAGAGTCAGGAGCTGCAGGGTTACAGCTCTATGGTCAGGATCTCTCCCCGGCATGGAAACGGGGAAGGCGAGCTGCTAAAATAATTCTTTGAATCCAGATCATTAAAAATGTTCTCAATGTAACGGCAAAAATTTACTGAATGTAACTAGATGCAGTGACCGACCTCTCATCCGCCACACCTCAACGTCACACGTCAGCCAAAGGGCCGGGACCTCCCTAGAAAAATTCAGAAGCTTGCACGGAAGCGTGCACCGCGATATTGCACCGCGATACTGCACTGTGTTACTGCACCTTGTTAATGCACTGTGATATGGTACCATGTTACTGAACTGTGATACTGCACCTTGATATTGCACCGTTACTGAACTGTGATACTACACCGTGATCTTGCACCTTGATATGGTACCATGTTACTACACTGGCTATTACTTTTGCAATTAATCAAATAAAATAGTGAATATTTAAAAAAATATTCTTGTGAATTTAGTGGAGTTTGGATGAAATCTGTGACAGCTTCCGCCTTTGATTCTACCTGCAGATGGTTTATAATAACCTGGGTCTTCCCCCCTGCACTCTATTGTCCTGGGGTCCCGGCCCCGATAACCCCGCTGGTCTGTAGGGGAGACAAGGCCTGGGCGTCTCATCTGCATCCTGAGATTTACAAGGCCGTCTATTCTTTCTGGCTGCAGCGATAGAGGAAGGTGCGCGGGGCTCAGACTGAAGCCTTTTTAGTAGCGTAAAGTTAACTCGGTGTCTAATTCAAGTCGACAGCACAGGAAAGTAGCTTCAACTGGAGAGAAAGAGACAGGACATCTCAATTACCCTCTGTGGCGTCGTAACCAGACGTTACAGCCACAAGGAAGACGGAAAACGCTAAAGCTTCACTCTACGGCGAGAAGAGAAATTTACACTCCGAGAGAGGAGGGAAAAATGTTGGAGAACTATTGCTTTGCTTTAAAAATTACCCGTAATCTCCTGCGGGAGTTTTTATCTTCGCAGCCGTGAGTTTGTGTCATTTTTTTCCCTTTACAGTCAGCAGGAGCCAGTCCTGAGCGCGCCGCGCCGCCGCGCCGTCACCTGTGTCAAATGATTGTACGCGCAGCTTTTCTTAGCCGTAATGTATAGCCTGCGGCTCCCGACTTACTTAGGATGACAACAATTTTTCCCTACAACTTACTTAGGATGACAACAATTTTTCTCTACAACAATCCAATTATTTTTTAGTCACAATTGTGCGGTTCTGGAGGTCAGTGATACAAAATACAAACATGTCGCCATCTACGGCCGGAGATCGTCCTGCGCCTTCGTTACGTCAGCATAGAGGCCATATTATGTGAGACGCACAGATAATAGTAAGAACACATGGCTATGGATTGGATTAGCTCATTCACACTGAACACTTATCACTAACTATGGCTCATATGGACGGAAAATCAGCAGGTGTGAACGTGGCCCTAGGGGGCGTCACAGAGGCGGAGGCCGATCGTCAGGTTACATGGAAAGTTCTGATATTTTGGAAGGGATTGTTACTATATGATACATTATAGCAATCGGCGCCAGAAGATACAAACATTAATAGCGACCCCCTGGTTGTGTCTGGGGCGGCGGCACTACTGCACAGACTCCATCCAGACACATCCATTATACTATATACACTGTCGTATGGACCGAACCTTCACAGACCTACAAAGTGCAAACACAATATGGATAGAAGAAGTGGGGCACTTACAGCGGTCATTCCTGTCCTCCGGGCTTGAAGACGTCTCTCGGTCAGATATCAGGCCAGACACAGCAAACAGTTTTTTCCCAGCATCGTCCACCTTGAGGCCCCCAGGGGAACCTGTTGGGATCTGCGTCCCAAATTCATATTCTTTTCCATCAGCATCAGAGAAGCGCAGGTGCGGGGATTCCGTATCATGGCAGCTCTTAAGGCGTTTGGCCGGGGTAAACGCAGACTGATAGCTCTCACGCTCCTCGGGGGAGGTAAAGGGCCTGAAGGCACCCACACCGCTATGGTTCAGCATGCTGATCGGGGAACAGTCTAAGTTCGGAGGGGCAAACTGTGGGTGGAGGTGAAGAAGGGAAGGTGGAAAGTCACGGTTGGAGAAGGCCCCGGGGACACCACCTTGTCTATGGTACATGGAGGTGAAGGTGTAGGAGCCATTGGTAAAAGGAATGTGCACCTCCTTATCCACCGATACAGGCACCCCAAAAGGTCGCGGCTGCTGGCAGGGTATGGAGGCATCACGACTGGCCTCGGCGGTAGAAGCCAACACCATCAATGCGGGAGACGCCAGAGGATTGGGAAGAAAAGAAGAGTTCTCCATCTTAAAGGCAGCTCGATGCAGATCCATCTCTGACACTTTGGTTCTTGCCAAATCAAGAATTTCGGTAAAGATTCCTCTGGTGGCTGTGGCAACGGGATCTTCACGCCAGACGGGAAACGTCACTTCATTTCTTCCCTGTGAAACCTGTATCCAAGAAAGTGAAAGAAAGACGTGAGCCCTGGGCGTGCGGAAATCAATACGTCATTATTATTTGTGTTAGCGCCGCTTACTGACCCATTCCCATATACATAGCAATTAACACCATTATCAGACACACTCACACACCAAGCACACCACACCGCCTCTACACAATCAGGTATCAGGGCCGAGCCTATAGAAGGCAGCGCCAAGCCATATATACTGTATGTACAGCCATCAGGTATATACACACCTAACACACAGTATACACTATATACATAGACAGCGCTCACAGTATACACTATATACATAGACAGCGCTCACAGTATACACTATATACATAGACAGCACACAGTATACACTATATACATAGACAGCACACAGTATACACTATATACATAGACAGCACACAGTATACACTATATACATAGACAGCACTCTCATTATATATCTATACCCCAGTATACATAGTCAGCACACAGTATACAAAGTACACCTATACAATAAAACATACACATAGACAGCACAATACACATATACAGTACACACTATAGAAATTATATATCTATGTCCACAATACACAATATACAAAATACACTTATACAGCACACATATAATACAACACATTTATACACACAGTATACAAATGCATTTACATGCTGTATACAAACAGTACACAGTATGCACAACACATGTATACAATACGCACATAGTACACAATATTATATATATATGTATACACATCATACACACTTCTCACACAGCATACGTATCTGCACACTATAATACATACATTATACACATATACACTACACACACATCATACATATCTGCACACTATACACAGTCCACTATATAATACATACATTATACACATATACACTACACACACATCATACATATCTGCACACTATACACAGTCCACTATATAATACATACATTATACACATATACATTACACACACATCATACATATCTGCACACTATACACAGTCCACTATATAATACATACATTATACACATATACACTACACACACATCATACATATCTGCACACTATACACAGTCCACTATATAATACATACATTATACACATATACACTACACACACATCATACATATCTGCACACTATACACAGTCCACTATATAATACATACATTATACACATATACATTACACACACATCATACATATCTGCACACTATACACAGTCCACTATATAATACATACATTATACACATATACACTACACACACATCATACGTATCTGCACACTATACACAGTCCACTATATAATACATACATTATACACATATACATTACACACACATCATACGTATCTGCACACTATACACAGTCCACTATATAATACATACATTATACACATATACATTACACACACATCATACGTATCTGCACACTATACACAGTCCACTATATAATACATACATTATACACATATACACTACACACACATCATACATATCTGCACACTATACACAGTCCACTATATAATACATACATTATACACATATACATTACACACACATCATACGTATCTGCACACTATACACAGTCCACTATATAATACATACATTATACACATATACATTACACACACATCATATGTATCTGCACACTATACACAGTCCACTATATAATACATACATTATACACATATACACTACACACACATCATACGTATCTGCACACTATACACAGTCCACTATATAATACATACATTATACACATATACACTACACACACATCATACATATCTGCACACTATACACAGTCCACTATATAATACATACATTATACACATATACACTACACACACATCATACGTATCTGCACACTATACACAGTCCACTATATAAGACATACATTTATATCTGGACACACACAGTCGGCACATTTTATTTGTGCTATTTTGCGGATTGGCCCCATTTGCTGCCCAGGTGGCCCCACCACTAGACTGCGGCCCGCCGGACCCTTCCCCACAACAATCCAGAAGATACTTTGTGATCTTTTCCATAAATGTAACCAATAAGCGGGACACGGGCTGGATTTTGGCGGCCGGTAGAAGATTTTCCTGTGAATTCCTTTTTATTTTGCCCTCGTTAGGACTTGTTAGACATCGCCAAGGCAAGATCAAACGAGAACGGGCGCCGGCGGTGGAGAATTTTCCAGCGCTAACGATAAATTTCCCCTCATTTTTATGGTGGGTTATTGCTCTTTTACAGGAGATGATTATCATTAGGAATCATTGTTATCTCTGGAATTGGAGAAGTAATGGCCAGGGCTTATGTGTGAGGGTGCAGGAGGCGAGTGGTCAGGGGACGCTGTATGGGGAGACGCTGTACATCATGTGGATGTATGAGGACATGAGGGGTATTGTCTGCTGCACAGATACACCCGCAGATATAGATTAAAGTGACAAGCAGATAAAAGCTTGTGGAAGAAAGATAACCAAATCACCTTCCTCCCCTCCGCAGCCGGAGCGGCCCTAATGAGCGATGACTCCCCTCTCGTTGGAAGCATTTGCGGCATGAGCTGTAATTCTTCCCGGCCACAGAATGATCGGTTTGTTCTGGTAACAGCGGCTCTACATCTGGAGCTGACACTTTGTACCTGTCGCCTCTATGTCGCCCGTCCTGCGGCACCTATTGTCGCCCCGGTGGTGGTGGGGGGGGATTATTGCGCCTTGTTTGTGTTTTGTTTCTGCTGAGAAGATATTTCGTTATTTCGTTTCCGTATCAGGTTAAAGAAAAGATAAAAATGAATGTAACTGTTCAGAGAGCGGGTCAGGGGTCGCAGGCTGCACGGGGGTCCCTTATTGGGGAAGGCGAGTCTGCTGCAGCCATGACAGGGTTAACCCGCAGCCACTTTTTCTTTCTAGTGAAGGTATTAATAAGCCGCCATGTAAACAAACCAGGGGCAGAAGAAACACCTTACTGGAACATATTGCTTTTCTCCCCTCCGAGACCCATAAAAACATCCCTTTCTTAAGTTTATCATATAAAACGGCGCGGCCTTTTCTTTCAAATCAAAGAGCAGAAGTTTAATAGTGAGGATGAAAGAGTTTGTACTGAGCGAGCGAGCGGGACGCGGCCTACAGAGCCGGAGCTGGTAAAAGCGCGACATCATAAAGCACAAAGACCCAAAGACAAACTCATCTATTTCTGATTAGTTTATTAGCCGAGCGCACAATTGTCCAAACCGACGGGAAAAGGGAAAAATCTGCCGAAACAAAGTGCCCAAAAAGATCCTGCAAGAGAGTGCCGGGACCCCGAACACAGGACAGAGGGGCGGCCGAGTCCTACAGTCAGATCCTCAGACACCCCCACAACAGGCGCACCCCAATATACTACACCAGCTATCACAGGAGACATGACTATATGGAGGAGTATATACTAATGTGTGTGTATATGGCCATATACTGTGAGTGTGTAGAGCTGGTATATACAGTAATTATAGGTTATAGCATTACTATAGGTTTAGTATATATATATATATATAGTGGTTACATTCATATATGTATAATAATACACACACATAGTTATTACGGTCATATATATTACTACATATATATATATATATATATATATATATATATATATATATATATATATATATATTCAGTTCATATATAATAATACACACATGTATATATATATATATAGTTATCTGCCTATCATTATACATGTAGTTATATATAAGTCTATAGTGATGCGTATATATATATATATATATATATATATATATATATATATATAGATGTCTATAGTGATACGTATATAGATAAGTCTGTCCTTGTATAACTATATATACTTATTATATATGACATTAGATTAGAGATATAAGAATTCCATATATATATATATATTAGTATTATTCGTATGCGATTCTCTCCATATACTTACCGCCACCTCTGCGGACTGTTGTATGTATATAAGTACACACATGTATACGGCGACTATTACAGTTACTATCATGTAGACAAATAGTATATTAGATATTATTACTTCTATATACAGCAGTCCTGGTCCGGGGCAGTATATACCGTCTGTAGAGTAGAGCTGTGTATATTTCATACTGGGCGTGAGAGGGTTAATACGGTATAGCATTGGCGTGTGTTTCTGTATCTAGATCCTGATGTCAGGACATGGGATGTTTGCAGTGACTTTTGCCCTGGCGCGTCTCGGGCTCGGCCGTCAGGTGTGCACATGATTCAGAGACCCCGGGTGCCGCAGCGTTTCCGAGGCCGCCTCTATTCAGCAGACACCCTGGGATGGCTTCCTCATTTGGCAGGCGGCCGAGCACGCATCAACCCTAAATTATCAGATTATATATCTCTCATTAACTTATTTTCTCACTTCCAATTTTTTAAATAACTCTCCCATTAAGTTAAAGGAGAGGAACCAAGACAAAGGGAAGACGACGGTGATGATGATGATGATGTCAATCCCCGACCTTCAGCAGTTTGACTTTTTTCCTTATGTTCCCGATATAAAGCTTTGTTTTGGGGCCCCATTGACTTATTTCCTCAATGCTTGAGCTTCATGATCCTTAAACTCATCAAATCAGGTCTGAACTATTGAATATTCATGGGATCTACTGGAAATACAAAGTGTCCTGATCAGAATCACAATCCAGCCGCTCATTGTCGTCGCTCTGACGCTCCTCTCATTGTAGCAGCAAATTCGCCTCAAGCTCACGACATGTTTCTCTCTGTTATCTGACAAAACCGGGAGACCCAACGGCGGCTCCGACTACCCCGTCCCATTGTCCCGAGACCGAGCGACCAACAGGACAAAAGCTTAGGACAAATTCACACAACTGTGAGAAATTTACAACCAACTCAAAATGTGGAGTTTTCCCCCCTGGCAGCGTCTTCCACGTCTGAGCCCGAGAGGACGCGGCGCTCACAGACCGCAAACCTTATGGAAATCTATAGTTAATACACTGCCAATGTCAAGATGTCATCATCCCAAACACAGCACCCTAAATAAGAAAAAAACTAACAGACCTTCTTAATTAAAAAAATATGGATTGCCGGATAATCAGCCCGAGCTGAACATTGAAGACCTGAGACGACAGAGCCAGCGAGCGGCAGAACCATCCACCGCCGGCCGCCTGCGACTATGCTGATTTTTTTTAATTTAGCACCCCGTGCAAATCCAGATTAAAATAACTCCGGCTATTGATCTGGGCAGTGGGATTGACATTAATTTTAGTTCACTTCTCACTTTGCAAAGGGATCAATAGTAAGTAATAAGGGCTGACATCCCCACTGAATGGTGGAGAAAGAAGACTTGGACACAGCAATCGAAGAGGCAGCCATATAAATCATCAAATACTTTTCCACAGCATGAGACAAACTCCGAAGCCGAAGCTTCACCGGCGCTGGAGAATGAACTAAACAAGAGGAGTCAGGGCAGCGCACAAAAAAGAACCGACACCACATCAAATACACAAGCGCAACGAAATAGATACAACGTATAGAGCGCAACGCAAAGAGTAATATTAGAACGACTGCTCTATAGGAAATATTACAGGGTGGAGGAGATCAATGTGATATATCTATGTTATATTATATCTACTGCTCTGTCTTACTGGATATAGGAGATCTATATTATATGTATCTTCTAGATTATATATGAGATCTATATTGTATGTATCTTCTAGATTATATATTATATGTATCTTCTATATTATATATGAGATCTATATTGTATGTATTTCATATATTATATATTTAACTATATTATATATATCTATATTATATAAATCAAATCAATTATATATTTATATTGTATGTATGTTTTATATTATATATTGTATATATTTTGTATATAATATATTATGTGTATTTTGTATATTATATATCATATGTACTTTTTAAATTATATATTGTATTTATTTTGTATATTATATGTGAGATCTATATTATGTGTTTCATATATTATATATATCTGTATTATATACCGTATGTATTTCCTATATTATATATTTTGTATATTATATACCGTATATACTTTCTATATTGTATATATTTTGTATATTACATACCGTATGTATCTTCTATATTATGTACTGTATGTATTTCCTATATTATATATTTTGTATATTATATACCGTATATACTTTCTATATTATATATTGTATATATTTTGTATATTACATAACGTATGTATCTTCTATATTATGTACTGTATGTATTTCCTATATTATATATTTTGTATATTATATACCGTATATATTGTATATATTTTGTATATTACATGTATTTTATATATTATATATGAGATCTATATTGTGTGTATTTCGTATATTATAACAATATATCCAGTGTATATACAATCCAATAAATTCGATCGATCTCTATCGTTGTATATTTTTATGTTTTTTACAAATGTTTTTAAATATAGTAAAAAAAAAAAAAGTATAAAAGAATTACAAACAATTTGTTTTATATGTAGAAAATGAAATATTGCGACTGGCGATGATGATGGAGACGCATCTCACAATTTACCTTTTCATATATTACATTGTACAAGATAAAATAAACAGAGAAATATTCCGTAAAGAAATCATTGACTTTTGTGTCTTTTGCATTGGGAAGTTTCTTGGCTATTTTAGAACATTTGCCCGTTGTGACCTGCTGCCTTGTAACAGAATCAAAGGCTATAATAAAAGCGCAGCCGCATCACAAATCTGTTTGGAAATGTTTAAAAATTTAAAGGAAAAGAAAATTTCCCCTTTTAATGGGTTTTGTGCATTTGAGTCTTTGCCAGTGAATTTTAAACAGGTTTATATAAAGTTGATAGAGCGTTTACACACAACAGGTTGCATTACTGCGCTCGTATAATTATATGCAAAAGCCTGGAAAATGAATAAACACATTGTCCCTGCAAACCCTGAGAGTGCCCGGGACCCTGCAGCCGCCCCTGTGTCCCCGCACCGGGGGTACAAACACCACCTCATGGAACCAAAAATAACACAAAACCACAAGATCCAACTTAGAAAGGGAGAGGGAACAAATGTCAAAATGTATCCCAAAATCTAACAAATACAGAAACACAGACACAAAGAGGAACACACAATGCTCACACCGCAAACTACACACACATATCCACATACACACAATACACAGCCATATAATAATACAAATGCACATACAGGTATACACAAATATACAGACCAATATCTACATACACAGATACTCACAATACACAGCCATACAATAATACAGTTATACACAAATAAAACCACACTCACAATTATACAGACAAATATCTACATACACAGATACACACAATACACAGCCATATAATAATACAAATGCACATACAGGTACACACAAATATACAGACAAATATCTACATACACAGATACACACAATACACAGCCATATAATGTCACATACAAATACACTTATACAATTATACACAAAACCACACTCACAATTGTACACATTAAAAGGCACACAGAAATATACACAGCGATATAATAATACAAATACACATATAAACTTATACACAAATAAAACTACACTCACAAATATACAGACCAATGTACAGACA
The DNA here is from genome assembly GCF_031893055.1 of Leptodactylus fuscus. NCBI lineage: Eukaryota > Metazoa > Chordata > Amphibia > Anura > Leptodactylidae > Leptodactylus > Leptodactylus fuscus. Next base: position 1,700,978 of record NC_134273.1, on the reverse strand, counting down.
AATATCCACATAATACACAGCCATATAATAATACACATATACAATTATACACAAATAAAACTACAATTATACAGACCAATGTACACACAGATATACACGCACATACAGTTCTTCAATGCCACAACAGACTCAATATCAGATTAACAAAACATTCAATTCCAAATCATCCAAATTCTGATTGTAAATTATAATTGAATTTTGACTTAAAATTTTACATTTTATGATTTTTTTTTAATTTTTCTTGCCACCTTGTTTTGTAAAGTGAATGTGATTTGTGCAGCTGAGGGAAGATGGAGGACACAGGACTGTATAAAGTTGTGCAGACTCCGCGGTATCTTTCCTTGTGTCCAGTGTAAGTTCACCTAGTGAATCCCCAATCTTCCATATCCTGCAGACCCCCCTGCAATCAGTCCTCAGCCCCTGTGTCTCTAACCCTCCAGACCCTCAGCACCTTTGTATTTGGGGTCCCTCCTGCCCTATGGAGGGGTGAAGGAGCAGAGACCCTGCTGCTCCTCCTCATCATCATCATCTCAGCACAAGGTGAGGAGGATGCGGAGACTCAGGATTCACTTCCCTCTTCTCCTATTTACAAGACCTGACAACAATTGGCAGAAAAGCCCCCGCTGAGATTCCTTGTGTCCCTGCAGGAAGGAAGAGGCAACAAAGTGGCAAAATTCTGCAAACCTGGACCCGTGTTTAACCTCTGAGAGGCTGCAGCCACCCCCGGCCCTTGTACTGGGACCTGCACCCGGAACTAGCGGCAACAAAGTAGCAAAAGTGGCTGAAACGTGCAAGAAAGTGAAGCAGAAGCGGCGCCCGACAAGCCGACAACCCTCCCGGAGCCCACACCATAACCTCACACTGCACATAGAGAGCAAGCTCTGCAGACCAGCCATGTACCTGTGTGCCAGACACCCTGCCAGGGTCACACTTCTCAGCCCCTCTTTCCATGCTGCAATTTGCATAAAGTTGCGGCTGAAAAGTTGTAGTGTCCCCCTCCCTCTCTCTCTCTCTCCCCGGGGCTGTGACCCCAGAGCCCCTCTCTGTGGCTGGACTCACCGTCAGGAGCTGGAGGGCTGCTGGAGACGAGGGCAGGAGGGCTCCCTGGCTGCTGCAGCTGGCTCCCCGGGATGCTTTGCTTTGCATGTGATTGCAGAGCTGCCTGTGTCTGAGCTGATCCCAGTGACTGAGCAGAGCTCACAGCACACAAGACTCTCTGCTCTGCCTCTGACTGCTCTGCATACATTACAGGACAGAGGAGGATGGGATGAGAGTGCACACAGGGCTGTCCTACAGCAAGGCTGAGGGGCTCCCTGCAATTAGCGGCTGACCCCTGCACCTTGTATTGTTCTCTGCTCACATGCCTGCACTCAGCCAGGTAGAAGATCAGCTACTACTGGGGGTCCTGTCTGACACTGGGGGTGGTACTGAGGCATCATGTCTGACACTGGGGGTGTGGGGGTGATACCCAACTACTGACACTAGGGGGTCGTATCTGACAGGGGGAGATACTCAACTACTGACACTAGGGGGTCATATCTGATGGGGGGGGGGGGGATAATCAACTACTGATACTGGGGGATCATATCTGATGGGGGGGGGGATAATCAACTACTGATACTGGGGGATCATCTCTGATGGGGGGGAGATAATCAACTACTCATACTAGGGGATCATATCTGACAGGGGGAGGGGGTGATACTCAACTACTGATACTGGGGGATCGTATCTGACATTGGAGGGGTAATATTCAGTTAATAATACTAGGGGATCATATCTGACGGGGGAGGGGAGATACTCAACTAATAATACTAGGGGATCATATCTGACATTGGGGTATTATACTAATACTGGGGAAAATTATCTGACAATGGAAAAATAATATCTGTCTCGTGGATATCTGACAATGGTGAGGGGTAATACCCATTGATATTGGTGGTGGAATACACATCTACACACACTGGGGGAATTTATGTTATAACACTGTGGGAAATACCTGATATCTGACGCTGGGGAATAATATACAGTCCTGTATATGGAGCAGGGGGGGATAATATTCAGTCACTGATACTGGGGGGGATAATATCTGGTCACTGATACTGGGGGGGGGGATAATATCCGGTTACTGATACTGGGGGGGGGGGGATAATATCCGGTTACTGATACTGGGGGGGGGGGATAATATCCGGTTACTGATACTGGGGGGATAATATCCGCTCACTGATACTGGTGGGGGGGGGGGGAATATCCGGTCATTGATACTGGGGGGGACAATATCCGCTCACTGATACTGGGAGTCAATATCTGGTCACTGATACTGGGGGGGATAGTATCCGTTCACAGATAATGGGGGGATGATATACGGTCACTGATATTGGGGGGATAATGTCCGGTCACTAATACTGGGGGGGGGGCAATATCCGGTCACTGATACTGGGGGGGCAAAATCCGGTCACTGATACTGGGGGGGGACAATATCCGCTCACTGACACTGGGGGGGGGGGGGGCAATATCCGGTCACTGATACTGGGGGGACAATATCCGCTCACTGATACTTAGGGAGTCAATATCTGGTCACTGATACTGGGGGGGATAGTATCCGGTCAATGATACTGGGGGGATAATATCTGGTCACTGATACTGGGGGGATAATATCCAGTTACTGATACTGGGGGGATAGTATCCGGTCAATGATAATGGGGGGATAATATCTGGTCACTGATACTGGGGGGGGGATAATATCCGGTTACTGATACTGGGGGAATAATATCTGGTCACTGATACTGGGGGGGGGATAATATCCGGTTACTGATACTGGGGGAATAATATCTGGTCACTGATACTGGGGGGGGGATAATATCCGGTTACTGATACTGGGGGAATAATATCTGGTCACTGATACTGGGGGGGGGATAATATCCGGTTACTGATACTGGGGGAATAATATCTGGTCACTGATACTGGGGGAATAATATCTGGTTACTGATACTGGGGGGATAATATCCGGTCACTGATACTGGGGGGATAATATCCAGTCACTGATACTGGGGGGATAATATCCGGTCACTGATATTGGGGGGATAATATTCGGTCACTGATACTAGGGGGATAATATCTGGTCACTGATACTGGGGGGATTGTCACGGAGCAAAGGTATACGTCTTCCTCCGGATGGTCTTTTGAATCAACACGGACGCAAGAGGTCGGGAGACAACAGCAATTTATTGTAATCCACAAAGTTAGTAGCCGGCGGCGGTCACATCAACCGTAATAACAATAAGTCCACAGAAGTCACAATCCAATGATAGCTTTGGCTCCTTGGTCCTGTAACTAAGTCCTGGCTCTCTGCAGAGCTGTGCACAGGCCGGCTAACACATACTAACTCCAGCTACATCTATATACTAAGACTGTTACTTCCTATACCTGGGGGTGGGAAGGGCTGAGTCACAGATCCTTCCCCCCTCACCTATACCAAGGAGAGCAGACTCCCTGTCTCTTTTGAACAATGCACAGTCCAACATCTTCTTGGAGACACTGATCAGATTATCTCCACCCATTGTCCTCACTGGTCCTCACTAGTTAGAGGTATTTGCATACAATGTGCTAACACACTAGACCCTAATCAGCCAACTACACACTGATGTTTACAACAGGTTAGAGAATACATTCCACATGAAATATATATTACACATGGCCTATAGTATAGACTCTAACCATCCCGTGACAACCCCTCCCCCTCTCAAAACATGTGCATGACACAATTGGCCTACACAGGTAAATTGGGGAATGCACATCAGTCTCTATAGCTCATATGTCCTCCTGCCGGGATAACCCATCCGCGTTCTGGTGTTGGCTCCCTCGGCGGTACTGAATGGTAAAGTTGTAGGGTTGAAGGGCTGGCATCTGTCAGAAAATCCGGTGGATCCATGTTGGCTTCTCCCTGAGCTTGGCTTCGGGTCACTGCTCCCACAAAGTGGCACTGTAGATTTCCAACATCGTTGCCTAACAGAACATCGGCCGGCAGCCCGCTCATCACACCAATTGTGCATCGTTTTGGTCCATAACCATAGTCGAGTTCCACGGTAGCTTTAGGAATACGTTTCCGAGTACCCCCTGCCAACTTGATAGAAATGCCAGGGCCCTCCTCTAGGGCCTCGGGTCGCACAACTCGGGGGTCCGCTACCGTTAGGAAAGCTCCCGAGTCCCGGAATCCAACAACTGTTCGGCCATCCAGTAGGACCTCCTGCAAGTGCTTCCGCTGAAGGTTTGCGGGATGTGTGGCGGAGGGCTGAATCCCATAGACCCCTGGAGGTGGAACAGATGGGTCATTCATGGAGTCATCTGGAAATGGGGCCAAACTTTCTGTCCTAGGGGTGGTTCCCAGGTAGTGAATAGGCCGGGATGCCACGGTGGCCCGTGCCCCCATGTTAGCAGGGCAACTAGCTTGCAAATGTCCAGGCCGCCCGCACCCAAAACATCTGCGCTCTAGCATTCTTCCAGTGGGTCGTTGTCTAGGGACAGGGTTGTTCATAGCTGGAGGCCGATGGGCTGGGGCAGGGGTAGAGGGGGAATTGTAATCCTGAGGCCGGACACGAAAGGTGGGTGGCTGGCTGAAGGGTGTCTGGCGGACTGTGGTAGTTTTCCGCTCCTCTGCAAACAACCTCTTCCACTGCGGCTTGATGGTCAGGCCCTCATCTGCAAGGGAAGCAGCTTGCTCCACTGTGGCTGGGTTCCGTTCCAGCACCCACTCACGGATCTCAGCGGGGCACTGGGAAAAGAACTGTTCCTTAAGTATGACTTGGAGGATCTTATCGACTGTGACAGCCTCCTCTCCTTCTAGCCAGCGCTTGCATGCTTGCTTCAACTTGTGGGCGAACATGTGGAAGGAGCTTCCCCCATTGTAAGACAAAGAGCGGAACTGAACTCGGTAGGTCTCTGGAGTGACTGCATAATACTTCTGCACCGCTCTTTTAATGGCCTCATAGTCCCGCTGATCACTAGGGTCCATGGCTCTGAGAGCTTCCGCAGCCCCATCTCGTAGGTGTCCCACCAGATACCGGACCCAATCCTTCTCTGGGACTTCCATCAGGCGGCACTGGTGTTCGAAGTCCTGAAAATATCCATCAACATCCCCAGCCGCTTCATCAAAGGTCTTGAAGTGTTTATGGGAGACATATGGTGGTTCTCTCACTGTTGGGCTGGCGGTCGACGTTTGATTATAATTCCGCGTAGTTATCTCAGCCATTCGCATTTCATGCGCCATTCTTTCCTTTTCATGCGCCATTCTCTGTTCCTCCTTCTCCGTTTCCTGAGCCCTCTGTAACGCTCTACTCCTTTGCTCTGCAGTTGCTCCTAGCCCCAGCACTGCCAATTCCTCCTCATACAAAACAACCCATCTGCTCTTTTGGGTCTGTACCTGCCACTCCTGTATCTCTCCAGTCTCCTGGGGGCAGCCCTCCTCATGGTCGCTTTGCAGGGTCATCTCCTCCAGTGCCTCGATCAGTTGCTCTTTCGTTCTTCCCTGGTAACTCAGGTTTAGTTCCCGGGCCCTTACTTGTAGACTTGCCATAGTCCAGTTCCTGTATTCTGAGGTTGTGGCTCCATTAATCGCTGGGCTGCTGTAGTCCATCTCGCTGTCCGCTGTTGATCCCACCGCTGCCAACCAGTTGTCACGGAGCAAAGGTATACGTCTTCCTCCGGATGGTCTTTTGAATCAACACGGACGCAAGAGGTCGGGAGACAACAGCAATTTATTGTAATCCACAAAGTTAGTAGCCGGCGGCGGTCACATCAACCGTAATAACAATAAGTCCACAGAAGTCACAATCCAATGATAACTTTGGTTCCTTGGTCCTGTAACTATATCCTGGCTCTCTGCAGAGCTGTGCACAGGCCGGCTAACACATACTAACTGCTAGCTATATACTATATACTAAGACTGTTACTTCCTATATCTGTGGGTGGGAAGGGCTGAGTCACAGATCCTTCCCCCCTCACCTATGCCAAGGAGAGCAGACTCCCTGTCTCTTTTGAACAATGCACAGTCCAACATCTTCTTGGAGACACTGATCAGATTATCTCCACCCATTGTCCTCACTAGTTAGAGGTATTTGCATACAATGTGCTAACACACTAGACCCGAATCAGCCAACTACACACTGATGTTTACAACAGGTTAGAGAATACATTCCACATGAAATATATATTACACATTGCCTATTGCCGGACTCTAACCATCCCGTGACAGGGATAATATCCGGTTACTGATACTGGGGGGGATAATATCCGGTCACTGATAACTGATACTGGGGGGGAATAATATCCGGTCACTGATACTGGGGGGGAATAATATCTGGTCACTGATACTGGGGGGATAATATCCGGTCACTGATACTGGGGGGATAATATCTGGTCACTGATACTGGGGGGAGATAACATCCAGTTACTGATACTGGGGGGGGGGGGATAATATCCGGTCACTGATACTGGGGGGGATAATATCCGGTCACTGATACTGGGGGGATAATATCTGGTCACTGATACTGGGGGGATAATATCCGGTTACTGATACTGGGGGGATAATATCCGGCAACTGATACTGGGGGGATAATATCCGGTTACTGATACTGGGGGGATAATATCTGGTCACTGATACTGGGGGGATAATATCCGGTTACTGATACTGGGGGGATAATATCCGGCAACTGATACTGGGGGGATAATATCCGGTTACTGATACTGGGGGGATAATATCCGGCAACTGATACTGGGGGGATAATATCCGGTTACTGATACTGGGGGGATAATATCCGGTTACTGATACTGGGGGGATAATATCTGGTCACTGATACTGGGGGGATAATATCCGGTTACTGATACTGGGGGGGATAATATCCGGTCACTGATAACTGATACTGGGGGGGAATAATATCCGGTCACTGATACTGGGGGGGAATAATATCTGGTCACTGATACTGGGGGGATAATATCCGGTCACTGATACTGGGGGGATAATATCTGGTCACTGATACTGGGGGGATAATATCCGGTTACTGATACTGGGGGGATAATATCCGGTTACTGATACTGGGGGGAGATAACATCCAGTTACTGATACTGGGGGGGGGGATAATATCCGGTCACTGATACTGGGGGGGATAATATCCGGTCACTGATACTGGGGGGATAATATCTGGTCACTGATACTGGGGGGATAATATCCGGTTACTGATACTGGGGGGATAATATCTGGTCACTGATACTGGGGGGATAATATCCGGTCACTGATACTGGGGGGATAATATCCGGTCACTGATACTGGGGGGATAATATCCGGTTACTGATACTGGGGGGATAATATCCGGTTACTGATACTGGGGTGATAATATCTGGTTATTGATACTGGGAGGATAATATCTGGTTACTGATACTGGGGGAAGATAACATCCAGTTACTGATACTGGAGGGGGGGGATAATATCCGGTCACTGATATTGGGGGGATAATATCCGGTTACTGATACTGGGGGGATAATATCCGGTCACTGATACTGGGGGGGATAATATCCGGTCACTGATACTGGGGGGATAATATCCGGTCACTGATATTGGGGGGATAATATCCGGTCACTGATACTGGGGGGATAATATCCGGTCACTGATACTGGGGGGGATAATATCCGGTCACTGATACTGGGGGGATAATATCCGGTCACTGATATTGGGGGGATAATATCCGGTCACTGATACTGGGGGGATAATATCCGGTTACTGATACTGGGGGGATAATATCCGGTTACTGATACTGGGGGATAATATCCGGTTACTGATACTAGGGGGGATAATATCCGGTCACTGATACTGGGGGGATAATATCCGGTTACTGATACTAGGGGGGATAATATCCGGTCACTGATACTGGGGGGATAATATCCGGTCACTGATATTGGGGGGATAATATCTGGTCACTGATACTGGGGGGATAATATCCGGTTACTGATACTGGGGGGATAATATCCGGTTACTGATACTAGGGGGATAATATCTGGTCACTGATACTGGGGGGATAATATCCGGTCACTGATACTGGGGGGATAATATCCGGTTACTGATACTAGGGGGATAATATCTGGTCACTGATACTGGGGGGATAATATCCGGTTACTGATACTAGGGGGATAATATCTGGTCACTGATACTGGGGGGATAATATCCGGTCACTGATACTGGGGGGATAATATCCGGTCACTGATACTGGGGGGATAATATCCGGTTACTGATACTGGGGGGATAATATCCAGTTACTGATACTGGGGGGATAATATCCGGTTACTGATACTGGGAGGATAATATCCGGTCACTGATACTGGGGGGGATAATATCCGGCAACTGATACTGGGGGGATAATATCCGGTTACTGATACTGGGGGGATAATATCCGGTTACTGATACTGGGGGGATAATATCTGGTCACTGATACTGGGGGGATAATATCTGGTCACTGATACTGGGGGGATAATATCTGGTCACTGATACTGGGGGATAATATCCGGTTACTGATACTGGGGGATAATATCCGGTTACTGATACTGGGGGATAATATCCGGTTACTGATACTGGGGGATAATATCCGGTCACTGATACTGGGGGATAATATCCGGTTACTGATACTGGGGGGATAATATCCGGTCACTGATATTGGGGGGATAATTTCCGGTTACTGTTACTGGGGGGATAATATCCGGTAACTGATACTAGGGGGATAATATCTGGTCACTAATACTGGGGGAATAATATCCGGTCACTGATATTGGGGGGACAATATTCAGTCACTGACACTGGGGGGGATAATATCCGGTCACCGATATTGGGGGGATAATATCCGGTTACCGATACTGGGGGGATAATATCCGGTTACTGATACTGGGGGGATAATATCCGGTTACCGATACTGGGGGGATAATATCCGGTTACCGATACTGGGGGGGATAATATCCGGTTATTGATACTGGGGGGAAAATATCCGGTTACTGATACATAGGAGCAGTATTATAGTAGTTATATTCTAGTACATAGGAGGTAGTATTATAGTAGTTATATTCTTGTACATAGGGGTAGTATTATAGTAGTTATATTCTTGTACATAGGAGTAGTATTATAGTAGTTATATTCTTGTACAGAGCAGTATTATAGTAGTTATATTCTTGTACATAGGAGTAGTATTATAGTAGTTATATTCTTGTACATAGGAGTAGTATTATAGTAGTTATATTCTTGTACATAGGAGCAGTATTATAGTAGTTATATTCTTGTACATAGGAGGTAGTATTATAGTAGTTATATTCTTGTACATAGGAGTAGTATTATAGTAGTTATATTCTTGTACATAGGAGGTAGTATTATAGTAGTTATATTCTTGTACATAGGAGTAGTATATAGTAGTTATAATCTTGTACATAGGAGTAGTATTATAGTAGTTATATTCTTGTACATAGGAGGTAGTATTATAGTAGTTATATTCTTGTATATAGGAGTAGTATTATAGTAGTTATATTCTTGTACATAGGAGTAGTATTATAGTAGTTATACTCTTGTACATAGGAGGTAGTATTATAGTAGTTATATTCCTGTACATAGGAGTAGTATTATAGTAGTTATATTCTTGTATATAGGAGTAGTATTATAGTAGTTATATTCTTGTACATAGGAGTAGAGTATTATAGTAGTTATATTTTGTACATAGGAGGTAGTATTATAGTAGTTATATTCTTGTACATAGGAGCAGTATTATAGTAGTTATATTCTTGTACATATGAGGTAGTATTATAGTAGTTATATTCTTGTATATAGGAGGTAGTATTATAGTAGTTATATTCTTGTACATAGGAGGTAGTATTATAGTAGTTATATTCTTGTACATAGAAGTAGTATTATAGTAGTTATATTCTTGTACATAGGAGTAGTATTATAGTAGTTATATTCCTGTACATAGGAGTAGTATTATAGTAGTTATATTCTTGTACATAGGAGTAGTATTATAGTAGTTATATTCTTGTACATAGGAGTAGTATTATAGTAGTTATATTCTTGTACATAGGAGTAGTATTATAGTAGTTATATTCCTGTACATAGGAGTAGTATTATAGCTAGTTATATTCTTGTACATAGAAGTAGTATTATAGTAGTTATATTCCTGTACATAGGAGTAGTATTATAGTAGTTATATTCTTGTACATAGGAGTAGTATTATAGTAGTTATATTCCTGTACATAGGAGTAGTATTATAGTAGTTATATTCTTGTACATAGCAGTAGTATTATAGTAGTTATATTCTTGTACATAGTGGGCAATATTATAGTAGTTATATTCTTGTACATAGGAGTACTATTATAGTACTAATATGCGGAGACCTGAATGCAAGGACAGGCACAGAGTTAGACTACCTGCCTCCTGACGACAACCCACATACGCACGGTAGTGAGATCCACCACCAGAACCCACACAGACAAGAAGAAACAGCCAAGACAGAATTGTCAACAAGAGTGGGAGACAACTGCTGAACATGTGCCGAAGCCTAGGACTGTACATAATAAACGGACGTACCACAGGCGATCCCAGAGGACGCTTCACACTAAACTCTCAAGGTGGGCAACAGCGTGGTGGACTATGCCATTACAGACGCAGACCTGTCAGACATTGAAGACTTCACAATCGCACACTGACTCCCATCTATCAGACCACAACCAGATCCTACTATACATGAGAACCAGGAACAAAACACCCACACATGAGCCCCAACAGTCCGGCCTCTACAACCTACCAAGACATTTCACATGGGCCAACCACCAGGCCATAGAATATAGCAACGCAACCAACCGACCCGAAATCAAGACACTGCTCACAAACTTCCATACAAACAACTATCAGCCAGACAACAGGGAGTCACCAGAGCTGTGAAGGATCTCAAGTACATCCTACAGACCACAGCAGAACTAGCAGGCCTGAAACCAACAAACCCATAAGACAAAACCAACAAACAGTCCCACAAATGGTTCGACAGCGACTGCCAAGAGCACTACGCCATACCCTAAGAACAGCCTCCAACCAAAAACACAGGGACCCCAACAACAAGGAGGTGAGGGAAGCCTACAGCAATCTATGCAAGCAATACAAGGGCACCCTCAGAGAGAAGAAACAGAGATACCTCTCCCACAAAATACAGCAACTAGAGGACTCCCTCCAGGACAGCTCATTCTGGGAGACCTGGCACCACATGGGCACAAAGCCCAAGAAAAACTCTCTCCACATCCAAAATGGCAATATCTGCTCAACTACTTCAGAGGTCTCTACAAAAACATCCCAGAAGAAGAACTAACTCCAGAACAGCAACAGATAATCACCAAACTGAGGGACATGGAGAAAGTCATCAAAGACTTCCAGAACCCTCTGGACTCGCCAATCACCATAAAAGATATACAGGAAAGAATTGCCGTGCTGAAAGGCAAAAAGGCCAGTGGCCCTGACGGCATCCTACCAGAGATGATCAAATACAGCTCTCCAGCAATACACGCGGCACTGGCAAAGCTATTCACCCTCGTGCTCAATGCTGGACACTTCCCCGAAGACTGGAACAAAAGGGCTCATAACCCCCATCTACAAGAATGGGGACCAATATGACCCCAACAACTACAGAGGGATCTGCGTCAGCAGCACATAGCTGGGGAAACTGTTCAACAGCATCATCAATAACAGAATCCTCACCTTCCTCACACAACACGGGGTCCTCAGCAAGAGCCAAGCAGGGTTCATGCCAAACCACCGCACCACAGACCATATCTACACACCTGCACAGCTCATCAAGACGTACGTCCACAACACCAGAAGAGCAAGATATTCGCCTGCTTCGTGGACTTTAAGAAGGCGTTTGATTCAGTATGGCAACCAGGCCTACTCCTAAAACTCCTAGAGAGTGGAATAGGAGGAAGAACGTACGACGTCATCAAGAGCTCCTACACCGGAAACCAGTGCAGTGTGAAGGTGAATGGGAAAAGGACCGCATACTTCCAACAGGCACCGAGGGGTCAGACAAGGCTGTAGCCTGAGCCCAACGCTCTTCAACATCTATATCAATGAACTGGCTACAGCCCTGGAGGCCTCACCAACCCCAGGCCTCACCCTGAACAATGGAGAGGTGAAGTTCCTGCTATACGCCGATGACCTCCTACTCCTGGCCCCCACGAGAAAGACCTCCAAGAAAGCCTGTCAGTGCTGGAAAATTCAGCACCACATGGGCCCTACCCATCAACCAGAAGAAGACCAAAATCATGGTATTCCAGAAGAAGGGCCACAATAAAGCCTCCACCACCTCACAATTCACACTGAACGGCTCCACACTGGAGAAAACCAACAGCTACACCGACCTGGGGCTGGAGCTCAGCCAATCAGGAAGCTTCAAAGCAGCAATAGAAACCCTGAAAGCAAAAGCCTGCAGAACCTTCTACGCCATCAGAAGACAACTGTACCACCCTCAAACCACCGGTGAGGGTCTGGATGAAGATATTTGACGCAGTCATCTCCCCGATCCTTCTCTATGGCAGTGAGGTTTGGGGCCCAGCCACCTACCCAGACCAGTCAAGGTGGGATTCCAGCCCAACAGAGAACTTCCACCTGGAGTTCTGCAAATACCTGCTACATGTCCATCGCAACACCTCCAACATAGCCTGCAGGGCAGAGCTAGGCAGACTCCCCCTATGGCTCACCCATACAGAAGAGGGCGCTAGCTTTCCAGGCACACATCCAGGGGAGCGACTCCTACCACCACCAAGCCTGGCTAAGCCACCGGAGCAAACCAGACACTCACCAACCAAACAGCAGCCAACCACCAAACCAAAAACTCCAACAGATGATAACCAAGGCCGAAATAAAGGCGACCACAGAGGCAAACAGAGAGCGGTACATTGAAGAATGGAGAAACGAAATAAATAACTCCAAGAAACTCACCAATGTGTACCAATCCTACAAAGGGACTACACCATGGCCACCTACCTGGAGAGAATACGCCACCCCAAGCACAGACAGACCCTGAGCGATACAGACTGAGCGCCCACAACCTAGAGATAGAGACGGGCGATACAGACAGACGTACAAGCCACGGAGAAGAGACTGTGCCAGCACTGTGACCAGGGGGCCCTAGAAGACCAGACCCACTTCCTGCTACACTGCACCAAATACTCAGCTGTGAGGGCCGTCTACTACCAAAGACTCTCTGCCCACATCCCAGACTGGGAGAAGAGGAAACTCTACATCCTACTGGGAGAAGAAGAGGCCACTGTGGAGATCGCTGCCCAATACGTGTCCAGCTGTCACCAAACCAGAGGAAGATGAGACTCCATGGACTGTTATATTTATCCCAATACACCCGCCCCACCCCCACCCCCCCATATAGCGGTCACCAACGAAGAGGAAGATGAGACTGCATGGACTGTTATACCCCAACCCAACTCCCCCCCCCACCCACCCCGCCCACTTTACTAGCTTTGGCAATGCCAAATACCTATTCGGACGTGCCAATAAAGCATTTTTTGATTTGATTTGATTAGTAGTTATACTCTTGTACATAGGAGTAGTATTATAGTAGTTATATTCTTGTACATAGGCGTAGTATTATAGTAGTTATATTCTGTACATAGGAGTAGTATTATAGTAGTTATATTCTTGTACATAGGAGCAGTATTATAGTAGTTATATTCTTGTACATAGGAGTAGTACTATAGTAGTTATATTCTTGTACATAGGAGTAGTATTATAGTAGTTATATTCTTGTACATATGAGCAGTATTATAGTAGATATATCTTGTACATAGGAGCAGTATTATAGTAGTTATATTCTTGTACATAGGAGTAGTATTATAGTAGTTATATTCTTGTACATAGGAGCAGTATTATAGTAGTTATATTCTTGTACATATGAGGGTAGTATTATAGTAGTTGTATTCTTGTACATAGGAGTACTATTATAGTAGTTATATTCTTGTACATAGGAGCAGTATTATAGTAGTTATATTCTTGTACATAGGAGCAGTATTATAGTAGTTGTATTCTTGTACATAGGAGCAGTATTATAGTAGTTATATTCTTGTACATAGGAGGTAGTATTATAGTAGTTATATTCTTGTACATAGGAGTAGTATTATAGTAGTTATATTCTTGTACATAGGAGTAGTATTATAGTAGTTATATTCTTGTACATAGGAGTAGTATTATAGTAGTTATATTCTTGTATATAGGAGCAGTATTATAGTAGTTATATTCTTGTACATAGGAGAAGTATTATAGTAGTTATATTCTTGTAGATAGGAGTAGTATTATAGTAGTTATATTCTTGTACATAGGAGCAGTATTATAGTAGTTATATTCTTGTACATAGGAGTAGTATTATAGTAGTTATATTCTTGTACATAGAAGCAGTATTATAGTAGTTATATTCTTGTATATAGGAGTAGAATTATAGTAGTTATATTCTTGTACATAGGAGTAGTATTATAGTAGTAATATTCTTGTACATAGTATTATAGTAGTTATATTCTTGTACATAGGAGCAGTATTATAGTAGTTATATTCTTGTACATAGGAGTAGTATTATAGTAGTTATATTCTTGTACATAGGAGCAGTATTATAGTAGTTATATTCTAGTACATAGGAGGTAGTATTATAGTAGTTATATTCTTGTACATAGGAGTAGTATTATAGTAGTTATATTCTTGTACATAGGAGTAGTATTATAGTAGTTATATCTCTGTACATAGGAGCAGTATTATAGTAGTTATATTCTTGTACATAGAGAGGTAGTATTATAGTAGTTATATTCTTGTACATAGGAGTAGTATTATAGTAGTTATATTCTTGTACATAGGAGCAGTATTATAGTAGTTCTATATTCAGTAGTTATATTCTTGTACATAGGAGTAGTAATTATAGTAGTTATATTCTTGTACATAGGAGTAGTATTATAGTAGTTATATTCTTGTATATAGGAGCAGTATTATAGTAGTTATATTCTTGTACATAGGAGCAGTATTATAGTAGTTATATTCTTGTAGATAAGAGTAGTATTATAGTAGTTATATTCTTGTACATAGGAGCAGTATTATAGTAGTTATATTCTTGTACATAGGAGTAGTATTATAGTAGTTATATT
This sequence comes from Leptodactylus fuscus, assembly GCF_031893055.1. Taxonomy (NCBI): domain Eukaryota; kingdom Metazoa; phylum Chordata; class Amphibia; order Anura; family Leptodactylidae; genus Leptodactylus; species Leptodactylus fuscus. Next base: position 1,685,783 of record NC_134273.1, on the reverse strand, counting down.
CTTGTACATAGAAGCAGTATTATAGTAGTTATATTCTTGTATATAGGAGTAGAATTATAGTAGTTATATTCTTGTACATAGGAGTAGTATTATAGTAGTAATATTCTTGTACATAGTATTATAGTAGTTATATTCTTGTACATAGGAGCAGTATTATAGTAGTTATATTCTTGTACATAGGAGTAGTATTATAGTAGTTATATTCTTGTACATAGGAGCAGTATTATAGTAGTTATATTCTAGTACATAGGAGGTAGTATTATAGTAGTTATATTCTTGTACATAGGAGTAGTATTATAGTAGTTATATTCTTGTACATAGGAGTAGTATTATAGTAGTTATATTCTTGTACATAGGAGCAGTATTATAGTAGTTATATTCTTGTACATAGGAGGTAGTATTATAGTAGTTATATTCTTGTACATAGGAGTAGTATTATAGTAGTTATATTCTTGTACATAGGAGCAGTATTATAGTAGTTATATTCTTTGTACATAGGAGTAGTATTATAGTAGTTATATTCTTGTACATAGGAGTAGTATTATAGTAGTTATATTCTTGTAGCATAGGAGTAGTATTATAGTAGTTATATTCTTGTACATAGGAGCAGTATTATAGTAGTTATATTCTTGTACATAGGAGTAGTATTATAGTAGTTATATTCTTGTACATAGGAGCAGTATTATAGTAGTTATATTCTTGTACATAGGAGTTAGTATTATAGTAGTTATATTCTTGTAGATAGGAGTAGTATTATAGTAGTTATATTCTTGTACATAGGAGCAGTATATAGTAGTTATATTCTTGTACATAGGAGTAGTATTATAGTAGTTATATTCTTGTACATAGGAGTAGTATTATAGTAGTTATATTCTTATACATAGGAGGTAGTATTATAGTAGTTATATTCTTGTACATAGGAGGTAGTATTATAGTAGTTATATTCTTGTACATAGGAGGTAGTATTATAGTAGTTATATTCTTGTACATAGAAGCAGTATTATAGTAGTTATATTCTTGTATATAGGAGTAGTATTATAGTAGTTATATTCTTGTACATAGGAGTAGTATTATAGTAGTTATATTCTTGTACATAGGAGGTAGTATTATAGTAGTTATACTTCTTGTATATAGGAGTAGTATTATAGTAGTTATATTCTTGTACATAGGAGTAGTATTATAGTAGTTATATTCTTGTACATAGGAGTAGTATTATAGTAGTTATATTCTTGTACATAGGAGTAGTATTATAGTAGTTATATTCTTGTACATAGGAGTAGTATTATAGTAGTTATATTCTTGTATATAGGAGCAGTATTATAGTAGTTATATTCTAGTACATAGGAGGTAGTATTATAGTAGTTATATTCTTGTACATAGGAGTAGTATTATAGTAGTTATATTCTTGTACATAGGAGTAGTATTATAGTAGTTATATTCTTGTACATAGGAGCAGTATTATAGTAGTTATATTCTTGTACATAGGAGGTAGTATTATAGTAGTTATATTCTTGTACATAGGAGTAGTATTATAGTAGTTATATTCTTGTAGATAGGAGTAGTATTATAGTAGTTATATTCTTGTACATAGGAGCAGTATTATAGTAGTTATATTCTTGTACATAGGAGTAGTATTATAGTAGTTATATTCTTGTACAATGGAGTAGTATTGTAGTTATATTCTTGTACATAGGAGCAGTATTATAGTAGTTATATTCTTGTACATAGGAGTAGTATTATAGTAGTTATATTCTTGTACATAGGAGTAGTATTATAGTAGTTATATTCTTGTACATAGGAGCAGTATTATAGTAGTTATATTCTTGTACATAGGAGTAGTATTATAGTAGTTATATTCTTGTAGATAGGAGTAGTATTATAGTAGTTATATTCTTGTATATAGGAGTAGTATTATAGTAGTTATATTCTTGTACATAGGAGTAGTATTATAGTAGTTATATTCTTATACATAGGAGGTAGTATTATAGTAGTTATATTCTTGTACATAGGAGTAGTATTATAGTAGTTATATTCTTGTACAATGGAGTAGTATTGTAGTTATATTCTTGTACATAGGAGCAGTATTATAGTAGTTATATTCTTGTAACATAGGAGTAGTATTATAGGTAGTTATATTCTTATACATAGGAGGTAGTATTATAGTAGTTATATTCTTGTACATAGGAGGTAGTATTATAGTAGTTATATTCTTGTACATAGGAGGTAGTATTATAGTAGTTATATTCTTGTACATAGAAGCAGTATTATAGTAGTTATATTCTTGTATATAGGAGTAGTATTATAGTAGTTATATTCTTGTACATAGGAGTAGTATTATAGTAGTTATATTCTTGTACATAGGAGTAGTATTATAGTAGTTATATTCTTGTACATAGGAGTAGTATTATAGTAGTTATATTCTTGTAGATAGGAGTAGTATTATAGTAGTTATATTCTTGTATATAGGAGCAGTATTATAGTAGTTATATTCTAGTACATAGGAGGTAGTATTATAGTAGTTATATTCTTGTACATAGGAGTAGTATTATAGTAGTTATATTCTTGTACATAGGAGTAGTATTATAGTAGTTATATTCTTGTACATAGGAGCAGTATTATAGTAGTTATATTCTTGTACATAGGAGGTAGTATTATAGTAGTTATATTCTTGTACATAGGAGTAGTATTATAGTAGTTATATTCTTGTAGATAGGAGTAGTATTATAGTAGTTATATTCTTGTACATAGGAGCAGTATTATAGTAGTTATATTCTTGTACATAGGAGTAGTATTATAGTAGTTATATTCTTGTACAATGGAGTAGTATTGTAGTTATATTCTTGTACATAGGAGCAGTATTATAGTAGTTATATTCTTGTACATAGGAGTAGTATTATAGTAGTTATATTCTTGTAGATAGGAGTAGTATTATAGTAGTTATATTCTTGTACATAGGAGCAGTATTATAGTAGTTATATTCTTGTACATAGGAGTAGTATTATAGTAGTTATATTCTTGTAGATAGGAGTAGTATTATAGTAGTTATATTCTTGTACATAGGAGCAGTATTATAGTAGTTATATTCTTGTACATAGGAGTAGTATTATAGTAGTTATATTCTTGTACAATGGAGTAGTATTGTAGTTATATTCTTGTACATAGGAGCAGTATTATAGTAGTTATATTCTTGTACATAGGAGTAGTATTATAGTAGTTATATTCTTATACATAGGAGGTAGTATTATAGTAGTTATATTCTTATACATAGGAGGTAGTATTATAGTAGTTATATTCTTGTACATAGGAGGTAGTATTATAGTAGTTATATTCTTGTACATAGGAGGTAGTATTATAGTAGTTATATTCTTGTACATAGAAGCAGTATTATAGTAGTTATATTCTTGTATATAGGAGTAGTATTATAGTAGTTATATTCTTGTACATAGGAGTAGTATTATAGTAGTTATATTCTTGTACATAGTATTATAGTAGTTATATTCTTGTACATAGGAGCAGTATTATAGTAGTTATATTCTTGTACATAGGAGTAGTATTATAGTAGTTATATTCTTGTACATAGGAGCAGTATTATAGTAGTTATATTCTAGTACATAGGAGGTAGTATTATAGTAGTTATATTCTTGTACATAGGAGTAGTATTATAGTAGTTATATTCTTGTACATAGGAGTAGTATTATAGTAGTTATATTCTTGTACATAGGAGCAGTATTATAGTAGTTATATTCTTGTACATAGGAGGTAGTATTATAGTAGTTATATTCTTGTACATAGGAGTAGTATTATAGTAGTTATATTCTTGTACATAGGAGCAGTATTATAGTAGTTATATTCTTGTACATAGGAGTAGTATTATAGTAGTTATATTCTTGTACATAGGAGTAGTATTATAGTAGTTATATTCTTGTATATAGGAGCAGTATTATAGTAGTTATATTCTTGTACATAGGAGTAGTATTATAGTAGTTATATTCTTGTAGATAGGAGTAGTATTATAGTAGTTATATTCTTGTACATAGGAGCAGTATTATAGTAGTTATATTCTTGTACATAGTATTATAGTAGTTATATTCTTGTACATAGGAGTAGTATTATAGTAGTTATATTCTTGTACATAGGAGCAGTATTATAGTAGTTATATTCTTGTACATAGGAGTAGTATTATAGTAGTTATATTCTTGTACATAGGAGGTAGTATTATAGTAGTTATATTCTTATACATAGGAGGTAGTATTATAGTAGTTATATTCTTGTACATAGGAGGTAGTATTATAGTAGTTATATTCTTGTACATAGGAGGTAGTATTATAGTAGTTATATTCTTGTACATAGAAGCAGTATTATAGTAGTTATATTCTTGTATATAGGAGTAGTATTATAGTAGTTATATTCTTGTACATAGGAGGTAGTATTATAGTAGTTATATTCTTGTACATAGGAGGTAGTATTATAGTAGTTATATTCTTGTACATAGGAGTAGTATTATAGTAGTTATATTCTTGTACATAGGAGTAGTATTATAGTAGTTATATTCTTGTACATAGGAGGTAGTATTATAGTAGTTATATTCTTGTACATAGGAGTAGTATTATAGTAGTTATATTCTTGTACATAGGAGTAGTATTATAGTAGTTATATTCTTGTACATAGGAGGTAGTATTATAGTAGTTATATTCTTGTACATAGGAGTAGTATTATAGTAGTTATATTCTTGTATATAGGAGCAGTATTATAGTAGTTATATTCTTGTACATAGGAGTAGTATTATAGTAGTTATATTCTTGTAGATAGGAGTAGTATTATAGTAGTTATATTCTTGTACATAGGAGCAGTATTATAGTAGTTATATTCTTGTACATAGGAGTAGTATTATAATAGTTATATTCTTGTAGATAGGAGTAGTATTATAGTAGTTATATTCTTGTACATAGGAGCAGTATTATAGTAGTTATATTCTTGTACATAGGAGTAGTATTATAGTAGTTATATTCTTGTACAATGGAGTAGTATTGTAGTTATATTCTTGTACATAGGAGCAGTATTATAGTAGTTATATTCTTGTACATAGGAGTAGTATTATAGTAGTTATATTCTTATACATAGGAGGTAGTATTATAGTAGTTATATTCTTATACATAGGAGGTAGTATTATAGTAGTTATATTCTTGTACATAGGAGGTAGTATTATAGTAGTTATATTCTTGTACATAGGAGGTAGTATTATAGTAGTTATATTCTTGTACATAGAAGCAGTATTATAGTAGTTATATTCTTGTATATAGGAGTAGTATTATAGTAGTTATATTCTTGTACATAGGAGTAGTATTATAGTAGTTATATTCTTGTACATAGGAGGTAGTATTATAGTAGTTATATTCTTGTACATAGGAGTAGTATTATAGTAGTTATATTCTTGTACATAGGAGTAGTATTATAGTAGTTATATTCTTGTACATAGGAGTAGTATTATAGTAGTTATATTCTTGTACATAGGAGTAGTATTATAGTAGTTATATTCTTGTACATAGGAGTAATATTATAGTAGTTATATTCTTGTACATAGGAGGTAGTATTATAGTAGTTATATTCTTGTACATAGGAGGTAGTATTATAGTAGTTATATTCTTGTACATAGGAGCAGTATTATAGTAGTTATATTCTTGTACATAGGAGGCTGTATTATAGTAGTTATATTCTTGTACATAGGAGTAGTATTATAGTAGTTATATTCTTGTACATAGGAGCAGTATTATAGTAGTTATATTCTTGTACATAGGAGGTAGTATTATAGTAGTTATATTCTTGTACATAGGAGCAGTAATTATAGTAGTTATATTCTTGTACATAGGAGTAGTATTATAGTAGTTATATTCTTGTACATAGGAGTAGTATTATAGTAGTTATATTCTTGTACATAGGAGTAGTATTATAGTAGTTATATTCTTGTACATAGGAGGCTGTATTATAGTAGTTATATTCTTGTACATAGGAGTAGTATTATAGTAGTTATATTCTTGTAACATAGGAGGCTGTATTATAGTAGTTATATTCTTGTACATAGGAGGCTGTATTATAGTAGTTATATTCTTGTACATAGGAGTAGTATTATAGTAGTTATATTCTTGTATACAGGAGCAGTATTATAGTAGTTATATTCTTGTATATAGGAGTAGTATTATAGTAGTTATATTCTTGTACATAGGAGTAGTATTATAATAGTTATATTCTTGTACATAGGAGTAGTATTATAGTAGTTATATTCTTGTACATAGGAGTAGTATTATAGTAGTTATATTCTTGTACATAGGAGCAGTATTATAGTAGTTATATTCTTGTACATAGGAGCAGTATTATAGTAGTTATATTCTTGTACATAGGAGCTAGTATTATAGTAGTTATATTCTTGTACATAGGAGTAGTATTATAGTAGTTATATTCTTGTACATAGGAGTAGTATTATAGTAGTTATATTCTTGTACATAGGAGTAGTATTATAGTAGTTATATTCTTGTACATAGGAGTAGTATTATAGTAGTTATATTCTTGTACATAGGAGCAGTATTATAGTAGTTATATTCTTGTACATAGGAGTAGTATTATAGTAGTTATATTCTTGTACATAGGAGTAGTATTATAGTAGTTATATTCTTGTACATAGGGGGGCAGTATTATAGTAGTTATATTCTTGTACATAGGAGCAGTATTATAGTAGTTATATTCTTGTACATAGGAGGTAGTATTATAGTAGTTATATTCTTGTACATAGGAGCAGTATTATAGTAGTTATATTCTTGTACATAGGAGTAGTATTATAGTAGTTATATTCTTGTATATAGGAGCAGTATTATAGTAGTTATATTCTTGTACATAGGAGCAGTATTATAGTAGTTATATTCTTGTACATAGGAGTAGTATTATAGTAGTTATATTCTTGTACATAGGAGCAGTATTATAGTAGTTATATTCTTGTACATAGGAGTAGTATTATAGTAGTTATATTCTTGTACATAGGAGTAGTATTATAGTAGTTATATTCTTGTACATAGGAGTAGTATTATAGTAGTTATATTCTTGTATATAGGAGCAGTATTATAGTAGTTATATTCTTGTACATAGGAGCAGTATTATAGTAGTTATATTCTTGTACATAGGAGTAGTATTATAGCAGTTCAATTTTTTTTTTATGTGGGGTTAGTATTATTATAAGTTATATTACAGAAATATGTTTCTCTCTTCTCTTTCTCCTTCTCTTGGCCGCTCATGAACATACATTACATAGCAGGGGCAGAATAATGGAATAATTTATGATGTATAGGATAAAATGTAATAAAATCAGGAGTTGAGTAAGATTTCCATTAATGTGGGTAAATGCTGCTTTTTGTTGCCATCATTTGTCCGGTTCCCATTTGATCTTTTGGTCATGATGATAACAGTGTGACAATTATGTCAGAACATGTTCCAGCCTTGTGCGGCGCAGTGAAGTCACCTGCAGGTCGTTGTGCGTTTGTCACTCTGCGGCTGGAAACTATTCACTTGTGACATCAAAACACAAGTAATAAAAGTGCAGAGAAGCAAGTCATCAATTACCGGGCGGGACATGCCAGGCGGCATCATTTATATTTCACAAACATGTCAGTGGCAGTGCCGGGTCAATGCAGAGGGTGCGCAGGTCTCTCATCTGCCTGCTGAGTGTTGATTTCCTCTGAATTACAGTCTGTGAAGGGTTAAACATGCTCTGTTTTGTGCCACCAGTTTACACAGGGCAGTAGCTATTGGTTTTCACCCAGCTTTCCCAGAACCAGATCCAGCTCTAGTGTTAAGTATTGGAAAGCCGAGGGCACTTGAAGGATTTCTAATTGTTGATCTGTTTATGGCTTTGGGTGGACGTGCCCTGTAAGTGTTGGTAAGTATTGTGTCCGATGAGCTGTCAGGACGGCGGCGGCGGCCAGTGACAGTCCAGAGCTGATCTCCACATAATGATTTGTGTTAAATGGAGCCAAATCATTATCCTAATAACTAGAAAACTGCGTAATGATTTTACGGATATCATTAATATTATCTTGTCACCACAACACCCCCGTCTGCTCCTGGAGTGAAGGATTTGATGCCTGGGTGAAATATTAGCATACATAATTACATTTCATTAATACAATTATTGCATGCAATGCTAATAGTTCACTAGTCCAGTGTGTGAGATTAGTGGAGCCTCGCTGTGCGCCTGGGGCTGTATCGGAGCTGTACTGTGCGCTCATATACAGGTGTTATCCATAGAGCAGTGCTGTGGCTATAGGCGCCAGGGCTCAGGCCTTGGATCCATATGTGCACTTGTTCTACGTGGAAAGTGGTGTATATATGTAGATCTGTGGACTAAGAATTAGATAAATGTATATACTACGTTGCATAGCTACAGGGAATGTAGAGGTAACAGTTACTAGCGGGCCCTTGACCCTGAGGGGGGCCCAGAGGTCCCTCTGCCACATAAAATATACCAGTGCTCCAAGTGGCATTATGTAGCTCGGGGCCTCATGACAATGTTAGTGTTAGGAGCTTCATGTTGCCTCTCTGTATATATTGATATCTAATATCCCACTAAAAGTCTGACTAATTACTGTATAATGTGCCCTGACCGGGAAGGATTAAAGGGGTTGTCCAGGAATGGACTTGTACCCAGCCAATATCCAGAGCCTGAAGTCATCTGCTCCCAGCTCCATGCATTGACTTTCAGCCGTCCTCCAATCAGGTATTTATGGCTCATCCTAAAGATAGGCCATAAATTAAAAAAAAAATCCACGACAACCCCTTTAAGTCTATACAGTCGGTGTTTATGATATGTTTTATATTGTTCATCATTTTACAACTATACATGGAAGGATGGAGGGGCTGACACGAGATCATTGCCCACCATTTACATCAGGCCTCGCTGCTTGTTTCTCATCTCCTATTTATGATCCTTGGTTGAACTCATACCCATCATCAGATTATGCTACCTAACCTGTGAGCGTAGTAATGGAGAAAGAGTTACTCTCTTGTGTAAGGGTAGTATGGGTCCAATGTACTGTGTAAGAGCAGGGTAGAATGGGTCCAATGTACTGTGTAAGAGCAGGGTAGTATGGGTCCAATGTACTGTGTAAGAGCAGGGTAGTATGGGTCCAATGCACTGTGTAAGAGCAGGGTAGTATGGGTCCAATGTACTGTGTAAGAGCAGGGTAGTATGGGTCCAATGTACTGTGTAAGAGCAGGGTAGTATGGGTCCAATGCACTGTGTAAGAGCAGGGTAGTATGGGTATGTACTGTGTAAGAGCAGGGTAGTATGGGTCCAATGTACTGTGTAAGAGCAGGGTAGTATGGGTCCAATGTACTGTGTAAGAGCAGGGTAGTATGGGTCCAATGCACTGTGTAAGAGCAGGGTAGTATGGGTATGCACTGTGTAAGAGCAGGGTAGTATGGGTCTAATGTACTGTGTAAGAGCAGGGTAGTATGGGTATGTACTGTGTAAGAGCAGGGTAGTATGGGTCTGTACTGTGTAAGAGCAGGGTAGTATGGGTCTGTACTGTGTAAGAGCAGGGTAGTATGGGTATGCACTGTGTAAGAGCAGGGTAGTATGGGTATGCACTGTGTAAGAGCAGGGTAGTATGGGTATGTACTGTGTAAGAGCAGGGTAGAATGGGTCCAATGTACTGTGTAAGAGCAGGGTAGAATGGGTCCAATGTACTGTGTAAGAGCAGGGTAGTATGGGTCCAATGCACTGTGTAAGAGCAGGGTAGTATGGGTATGTACTGTGTAAGAGCAGGGTAGTATGGGTATGTACTGTGTAAGAGCAGGGTAGTATGAGTCTGTACTGTGTAAGAGCAGGGTAGTATGGGTCTGTACTGTGTAAGAGCAGGGTAGTATGGGTCCAATGCACTGTGTAAGAGCAGGGTAGTATGGGTATGCACTGTGTAAGAGCAGGGTAGTATGGGTATGTACTGTGTAAGAGCAGGGTAGTATGGGTCCAATGCACTGTGTAAGAGCAGGGTAGAATGGGTCCAATGTACTGTGTAAGAACAGGGTAGTATGGGTCCAATGTACTGTGTAAGAGCAGGGTAGTATGGGTCCAATGTACTGTGTAAGAGCAGGGTAGTATGGGTCCAATGTACTGTGTAAGAGCAGGGTAGTATGGGTCCAATGTACTGTGTAAGAGCAGGGTAGTATGGGTCCAATGTACTGTGTAAGAGCAGGGTAGTATGGGTCCAATGTACTGTGTAAGAGCAGGGTAGTATGGGTATGTACTGTGTAAGAGCAGGGTAGTATGGGTCCAATGTACTGTGTAAGAACAGGGTAGTATGGGTATGTATTGTGTAAGAGCAGGGTAGTATGGGTATGCACTCTGTAAGAACAGGGTAGTATGGGTATGTACTGTGTAAGAGCAGGGTAGTATGGGTCCGTACTGTGTAAGAGCAGGGTAGTATGGATCTGTACTGTGTAAGAGCAGGGTAGTATGGGTATGCACTGTGTAAGAGCAGGGTAGTATGGGTATGCACTGTGTAAGAGCAGGGTAGTATGGGTATGCACTGTGTAAGAGCAGGGTAGTATGGGTATGCACTGTGTAAGAGCAGGGTAGTATGGGTATGCACTGTGTAAGAGCAGGGTAGTGTGGGTCTGTACTGTGTAAGAGCAGGGTAGTATGGGTATGCACTGTGTAAGAGCAGGGTAGTATGGGTCCGTACTGTGTAAGAGCAGGGTAGTATGGGTCCGTACAGTGTAAGAGCAGGGTAGTATGGGTCTGTACTGTGTAAGAGCAGGGTAGTATGGGTATGCACTGTGTAAGAGCAGGGTAGTATGGGTCCGTACAGTGTAAGAGCAGGGTAGTATGGGTCTGTACTGTGTAAGAGCAGGGTAGTATGGGTATGCACTGTGTAAGAGCAGGGTAGTATGGGTATGTACTGTGTAAGAGCAGGGTAGTATGGGTATGCACTGTGTAAGAGCAGGGTAGTATGGGTATGCACTGTGTAAGAGCAGGGTAGTATGGGTCCGTACTGTGTAAGAGCAGGGTAGTATGGGTCCGTACTGTGTAAGAGCAGGGTAGTATGGGTCCGTACTGTGTAAGAGCAGGGTAGTATGGGTATGTACTCTGTAAGAGCAGGGTAGTATGGGTATGCACTGTGTAAGAGCAGGGTAGTATGGGTCTGTACTGTGTAAGAGCAGGGTAGTATGGGTCCGTACTGTGTAAGAGCAGGGTAGTATGGGTATGCACTGTGTAAGAGCAGGGTAGTATGGGTATGCACTGTGTAAGAGCAGGGTATTATGGATATGCACTCTGTAAGAGCAGCGTAGTATGGGTCTGTACTGTGTAAGAGCAGGGTAGTATGGGTCTGTACTGTGTAAGAGCAGGGTAGTATGGGTATGCACTGTATAAGAGCAGGGTAGTATGGGTATGCACTGTGTAAGAGCAGGGTAGTATGGGTATGCACTGTGTAAGAGCAGGGTAGTATGGGTCTGTACTGTGTAAGAGCAGGGTAGTATGGGTATGTACTGTGTAAGAGCAGGGTAGTATGGGTCCGTACTGTGTAAGAGCAGGGTAGTATGGGTCTGTACTGTGTAAGAGCAGGGTAGTATGGGTCTGTACTGTGTAAGAGCAGGGTAGCATGGGTCTGTACTGTGTAAGAGCAGGGTAGTATGGGTCCGTACAGTGTAAGAGCAGGGTAGTATGGGTCTGTACTGTGTAAGAGCAGGGTAGTATGGGTATGCACTGTGTAAGAGCAGGGTAGTATGGATATGCACTCTGTAAGAGCAGGGTAGTATGGGTCTGTACTGTGTAAGAGCAGGGTAGTATGGGTCTGTACTGTGTAAGAGCAGGGTAGTATGGGTATGCACTGTTTAAGAGCAGGGTAGTATGGGTCTGTACTGTGTAAGAGCAGGGTAGTATGGATATGCACTCTGTAAGAGCAGGGTAGTATGGGTCTGTACTGTGTAAGAGCAGGGTAGTATGGGTCTGTACTGTGTAAGAGCAGGGTAGTATGGGTATGTACTGTGTAAGAGCAGGGTAGTATGGGTATGCACTGTTTAAGAGCAGGGTAGTATGGGTATGCACTGTGTAAGAGCAGGGTAGTATGGGTATGCACTCTGTAAGAGCAGGGTAGTATGGGTATGTACTGTGTAAGAGCAGGGTAGTATGGGTATGCACTCTGTAAGAGCAGGGTAGTATGGGTCTGTACTGTGTAAGAGCAGGGTAGTATGGGTATGTACTGTGTAAGAGCAGGGTAGTATGGGTCTGTACTGTGTAAGAGCAGGGTAGTATGGATATGCACTGTGTAAGAGCAGGGTAGTATGGGTATGTACTGTGTAAGAGCAGGGTAGTATGGGTATGTACTGTGTAAGAGCAGGGTAGTATGGGTATGCACTGTGTAAGAGCAGGGTAGTATGGGTATGCACTGTGTAAGAGCAGGGTAGTATGGGTCCGTACAGTGTAAGAGCAGGGTAGTATGGGTCTGTACTGTGTAAGAGCAGGGTAGTATGGGTCTGTACTGTGTAAGAGCAGGGTAGTATGGGTATGTACTGTGTAAGAGCAGGGTAGTATGGGTATGCACTGTGTAAGAGCAGGGTAGTATGGGTATGCACTGTGTAAGAGCAGGGTAGTATGGGTCCGTACAGTGTAAGAGCAGGGTAGTATGGGTCTGTACTGTGTAAGAGCAGGGTAGTATGGGTATGCACTGTGTAAGAGCAGGGTAGTATGGGTATGTACAGTGTAAGAGCAGGGTAGTATGGGTCCGTACAGTGTAAGAGCAGGGTAGTATGGGTCTGTACTGTGTAAGAGCAGGGTAGTATGGGTCTGTACTGTGTAAGAGCAGGGTAGTATGGGTCTGTACTGTGTAAGAGCAGGGTAGTATGGGTCTGTACTGTGTAAGAGCAGGGTAGTATGGGTATGCACTGTGTAAGAGCAGGGTAGTATGGGTATGTACAGTGTAAGAGCAGGGTAGTATGGGTCCGTACAGTGTAAGAGCAGGGTAGTATGGGTATGTACTGTGTAAGAGCAGGGTAGTATGGGTCTGTACTGTGTAAGAGCAGGGTAGTATGGGTATGCACTCTGTAAGAGCAGGGTAGTATGGGTCTGTACTGTGTAAGAGCAGGGTAGTATGGGTCTGTACTGTGTAAGAGCAGGGTAGTATGGGTCTGTACTGTGTAAGAGCAGGGTAGTATGGGTATGCACTGTGTAAGAGCAGGGTAGTATGGGTATGTACAGTGTAAGAGCAGGGTAGTATGGGTCCGTACAGTGTAAGAGCAGGGTAGTATGGGTCTGTACTGTGTAAGAGCAGGGTAGTATGGGTCTGTACTGTGTAAGAGCAGGGTAGTATGGGTATGCACTCTGTAAGAGCAGGGTAGTATGGGTCTGTACTGTGTAAGAGCAGGGTAGTATGGGTATGCACTGTGTAAGAGCAGGGTAGTATGGGTATGCACTGTGTAAGAGCAGGGTAGTATGGGTATGCACTGTGTAAGAGCAGGGTAGTGTGGGTCTGTACTGTGTAAGAGCAGGGTAGTATGGGTATGCACTGTGTAAGAGCAGGGTAGTATGGGTCCGTACAGTGTAAGAGCAGGGTAGTATGGGTCTGTACTGTGTAAGAGCAGGGTAGTATGGGTATGCACTGTGTAAGAGCAGGGTAGTATGGGTCCGTACAGTGTAAGAGCAGGGTAGTATGGGTCTGTACTGTGTAAGAGCAGGGTAGTATGGGTATGCACTGTGTAAGAGCAGGGTAGTATGGGTATGTACTGTGTAAGAGCAGGGTAGTATGGGTATGCACTGTGTAAGAGCAGGGTAGTATGGGTATGCACTGTGTAAGAGCAGGGTAGTATGGGTCCGTACTGTGTAAGAGCAGGGTAGTATGGGTCCGTACTGTGTAAGAGCAGGGTAGTATGGGTCCGTACTGTGTAAGAGCAGGGTAGTATGGGTATGTACTCTGTAAGAGCAGGGTAGTATGGGTATGCACTGTGTAAGAGCAGGGTAGTATGGGTCTGTACTGTGTAAGAGCAGGGTAGTATGGGTCCGTACTGTGTAAGAGCAGGGTAGTATGGGTATGCACTGTGTAAGAGCAGGGTAGTATGGGTATGCACTGTGTAAGAGCAGGGTATTATGGATATGCACTCTGTAAGAGCAGGGTAGTATGGGTCTGTACTGTGTAAGAGCAGGGTAGTATGGGTCTGTACTGTGTAAGAGCAGGGTAGTATGGGTATGCACTGTATAAGAGCAGGGTAGTATGGGTATGCACTGTGTAAGAGCAGGGTAGTATGGGTATGCACTGTGTAAGAGCAGGGTAGTATGGGTCTGTACTGTGTAAGAGCAGGGTAGTATGGGTATGTACTGTGTAAGAGCAGGGTAGTATGGGTCCGTACTGTGTAAGAGCAGGGTAGTATGGGTCTGTACTGTGTAAGAGCAGGGTAGTATGGGTCTGTACTGTGTAAGAGCAGGGTAGCATGGGTCTGTACTGTGTAAGAGCAGGGTAGTATGGGTCCGTACAGTGTAAGAGCAGGGTAGTATGGGTATGCACTGTGTAAGAGCAGGGTAGTATGGGTATGCACTGTGTAAGAGCAGGGTAGTATGGGTCCGTACTGTGTAAGAGCAGGGTAGTATGGGTCCGTACTGTGTAAGAGCAGGGTAGTATGGGTCCGTACTGTGTAAGAGCAGGGTAGTATGGGTATGTACTCTGTAAGAGCAGGGTAGTATGGGTATGCACTGTGTAAGAGCAGGGTAGTATGGGTCTGTACTGTGTAAGAGCAGGGTAGTATGGGTCCGTACTGTGTAAGAGCAGGGTAGTATGGGTATGCACTGTGTAAGAGCAGGGTAGTATGGGTATGCACTGTGTAAGAGCAGGGTATTATGGATATGCACTCTGTAAGAGCAGGGTAGTATGGGTCTGTACTGTGTAAGAGCAGGGTAGTATGGGTCTGTACTGTGTAAGAGCAGGGTAGTATGGGTATGCACTGTATAAGAGCAGGGTAGTATGGGTATGCACTGTATAAGAGCAGGGTAGTATGGGTATGCACTGTGTAAGAGCAGGGTAGTATGGGTCTGTACTGTGTAAGAGCAGGGTAGTATGGGTATGTACTGTGTAAGAGCAGGGTAGTATGGGTCCGTACTGTGTAAGAGCAGGGTAGTATGGGTCTGTACTGTGTAAGAGCAGGGTAGCATGGGTCTGTACTGTGTAAGAGCAGGGTAGTATGGGTATGCACTGTGTAAGAGCAGGGTAGTATGGATATGCACTCTGTAAGAGCAGGGTAGTATGGGTCTGTACTGTGTAAGAGCAGGGTAGTATGGGTCTGTACTGTGTAAGAGCAGGGTAGTATGGGTATGCACTGTTTAAGAGCAGGGTAGTATGGGTCTGTACTGTGTAAGAGCAGGGTAGTATGGATATGCACTCTGTAAGAGCAGGGTAGTATGGGTCTGTACTGTGTAAGAGCAGGGTAGTATGGGTCTGTACTGTGTAAGAGCAGGGTAGTATGGGTATGTACTGTGTAAGAGCAGGGTAGTATGGGTATGCACTGTTTAAGAGCAGGGTAGTATGGGTATGCACTGTGTAAGAGCAGGGTAGTATGGGTATGCACTCTGTAAGAGCAGGGTAGTATGGGTATGTACTGTGTAAGAGCAGGGTAGTATGGGTATGCACTCTGTAAGAGCAGGGTAGTATGGGTCTGTACTGTGTAAGAGCAGGGTAGTATGGGTATGTACTGTGTAAGAGCAGGGTAGTATGGGTCTGTACTGTGTAAGAGCAGGGTAGTATGGATATGCACTGTGTAAGAGCAGGGTAGTATGGGTATGTACTGTGTAAGAGCAGGGTAGTATGGGTATGTACTGTGTAAGAGCAGGGTAGTATGGGTATGCACTGTGTAAGAGCAGGGTAGTATGGGTATGCACTGTGTAAGAGCAGGGTAGTATGGGTCCGTACAGTGTAAGAGCAGGGTAGTATGGGTCTGTACTGTGTAAGAGCAGGGTAGTATGGGTCTGTACTGTGTAAGAGCAGGGTAGTATGGGTATGTACTGTGTAAGAGCAGGGTAGTATGGGTATGCACTGTGTAAGAGCAGGGTAGTATGGGTATGCACTGTGTAAGAGCAGGGTAGTATGGGTCCGTACAGTGTAAGAGCAGGGTAGTATGGGTCTGTACTGTGTAAGAGCAGGGTAGTATGGGTATGCACTGTGTAAGAGCAGGGTAGTATGGGTATGTACAGTGTAAGAGCAGGGTAGTATGGGTCCGTACAGTGTAAGAGCAGGGTAGTATGGGTCTGTACTGTGTAAGAGCAGGGTAGTATGGGTCTGTACTGTGTAAGAGCAGGGTAGTATGGGTATGCACTGTGTAAGAGCAGGGTAGTATGGGTATGCACTCTGTAAGAGCAGGGTAGTATGGGTCTGTACTGTGTAAGAGCAGGGTAGTATGGGTCTGTACTGTGTAAGAGCAGGGTAGTATGGGTCTGTACTGTGTAAGAGCAGGGTAGTATGGGTCTGTACTGTGTAAGAGCAGGGTAGTATGGGTATGCACTGTGTAAGAGCAGGGTAGTATGGGTATGTACAGTGTAAGAGCAGGGTAGTATGGGTCCGTACAGTGTAAGAGCAGGGTAGTATGGGTCTGTACTGTGTAAGAGCAGGGTAGTATGGGTCTGTACTGTGTAAGAGCAGGGTAGTATGGGTATGCACTCTGTAAGAGCAGGGTAGTATGGGTCTGTACTGTGTAAGAGCAGGGTAGTATGGGTCTGTACTGTGTAAGAGCAGGGTAGTATGGGTCTGTACTGTGTAAGAGCAGGGTAGTATGGGTATGCACTGTGTAAGAGCAGGGTAGTATGGGTATGTACAGTGTAAGAGCAGGGTAGTATGGGTCCGTACAGTGTAAGAGCAGGGTAGTATGGGTCTGTACTGTGTAAGAGCAGGGTAGTATGGGTCTGTACTGTGTAAGAGCAGGGTAGTATGGGTATGCACTCTGTAAGAGCAGGGTAGTATGGGTCTGTACTGTGTAAGAGCAGGGTAGTATGGGTATGCACTGTGTAAGAGCAGGGTAGTATGGGTCTGTACTGTGTAAGAGCAGGGTAGTATGGGTCTGTACTGTGTAAGAGCAGGGTAGTATGGGTCTGTACTGTGTAAGAGCAGGGTAGTATGGGTATGCACTGTGTAAGAGCAGGGTAGTATGGGTATGCACTTGTCACGGGATGGTTAGAGTCCATACTATAGGCCATGTGTAATATATATTTCATGTGGAATGTATTCTCTAACCTGTTATATACATCAGTGTGTAGTTGGCTGATTCGGGTCTAGTGTGTTAGCACATTGTATGCAAATACCTCTAACTAGTGAGGACCAGTGAGGACAATGGGTGGAGATAATCTGATCAGTGTCTCCAAGAAGAGGTTGGATGGTGCATTGTCCATAGTAGACAGGGAGTCTGCTCTCCTTGGTATAGGTGAGGGGGGAAGGATCTGTGACTCAGCCCTTCCCCCCACAGATATAGGTGTAACAGTCTTAGTATATAGTATATAGCTAGCAGTTAGTATGTGTTAGCCGGCCTGTGCACAGCTCTGCAGAGAGCCAGGATATAGTTACAGGACCAAGGAACCAAAGTTATCATTGGATTGTGACTTCTGTGGACTTATTGTTATTACGGTTGATGTGACCGCCGCCGGCTACTAACTTTGTGGATTACAATAAATTGCTGTTGTCTCCCGACCTCTTGCGTCCCTGTTGATTCAAGATATTTTCCGGAGGAAGGACGTATACCTTTGCTCCGTGACAACTGGTTGGCAGCGGTGGGATCGACAGCGGACAGCGAAATGGACTACAACAGCCCAGCGATTAATGGAGCCACAACCTCAGAATACAGGAACTGGACTATGGCAAGTCTACAAGTAAGGGCCCGGGAACTAAACCTGAGTTACCAGGGAAGAACGAAAGAGCAACTGATCGAGGCACTGGAGGAGATGACCCTGCAAAGCGACCATGAGGAGGGCTGCCCCCAGGAGACTGGAGAGATACGGGAGTGGCAGGTACAGACCCAAAAGAGCAGATGGGTTGTTTTGTATGAGGAGGAATTGGCAGTGCTGGGGCTAGGAGCAACTGCAGAGCAAAGGAGTAGAGCATTACAGAGGGCTCAGGAAACGGAGAAGGAGGAACAGAGAATGGCGCATGAAAAGGAAAGAATGGCGCATGAAATGCGAATGGCTGAGATAACTACGCGGAATTATAATCAAACGTCGACCCCCAGCCCAACAGTGAGAGAACCACCATATGTCTCCCATAAACACTTCAAGACCTTTGATGAAGCGGCTGGGGATGTTGATGGATATTTTCAGGACTTCGAACACCAGTGCCACCTGATGGAAGTCCCAGAGAAGGATTGGGTCCGGTATCTGGTGGGACACCTACGAGATGGGGCTGCGGAAGCTCTCAGAGCCATGGACCCTAGTGATCAGCGGGACTATGAGGCCATTAAAAGAGCGGTGCAGAAGTATTATGCAGTCACTCCAGAGACCTACCGAGTTCAGTTCCGCTCTTTGTCTTACAATGGGGGAAGCTCCTTCCACATGTTCGCCCACAAGTTGAAGCAAGCATGCAAGCGCTGGCTAGAAGGAGAGGAGGCTGTCACAGTCGATAAGATCCTCCAAGTCATACTTAAGGAACAGTTCTTTTCCCAGTGCCCCGCTGAGATCCGTGAGTGGGTGCTGGAACGGAACCCAGCCACAGTGGAGCAAGCTGCTTCCCTTGCAGATGAGGGCCTGACCATCAAGCCGCAGTGGAAGAGGTTGTTTGCAGAGGAGCGGAAAACTACCACAGTCCGCCAGACACCCTTCATCCAGCCACCCACCTTTCGTGCCCGGCCTCAGGATTACAATTCCCCCTCTACCCCTGCCCCAGCCCATCGGCCTCCAGCTATGAACAACCCTGTCCCTAGACAACGACCCACTGGAAGAATGCTAGAGCGCAGATGTTTTGGGTGCGGGCGGCCTGGACATTTGCAAGCTAGTTGCCCTGTTAACATGGGGGCACGGGCCACCGTGGCATCCCGGCCTATTCACTACCTGGGAACCACCCCTAGGACTGAAAGTTTGGCCCCATTTCCAGATGACTCCATGAATGACCCATCTGTTCCACCTCCAGGGGTCTATGGGATTCAGCCTTCCGCCACACATCCCGCAAACCTTCAGCGGAAGCACTTGCAGGAGGTCCTACTGGATGGCCGAACAGTTGTTGGATTCCGGGACTCGGGAGCTTTCCTAACGGTAGCGGACCCCCGAGTGGTTCGACCCGAGGCCCTAGAGGAGGGCCCTGGCCTTTCTATCGAGTTGGCAGGAGGTACTCGGAAACGTATTCCTAAAGCTACCGTGGAACTCGACTATGGTTATGGACCAAAACGATGCACAATTGGTGTGATGAGCGGGCTGCCGGCCGATGTTCTGTTAGGCAACGATGTTGGAAATCTACAGTGCCACTTTGTGGGAGCAGTGACCCGAAGCCAAGCTCAGAGAGAAGCCAACATGGATCGACCGGATTTTCTGCCAGATGCCAGCCCTTCAACTCTACAACTTTACCATTCAGTACCGCCGAGGGAACCAACACCAGAACGCAGATGGGTTATCCCGGCAGGAGGACATATGAGCTATAGAGACTGATGTGCATTCCCCAATTTACCTGTGTAGGCCAATTGTGTCATGCACATGTTTTGAGAGGGGGAGGGGTTGTCACGGGATGGTTAGAGTCCATACTATAGGCCATGTGTAATATATATTTCATGTGGAATGTATTCTCTAACCTGTTATATACATCAATGTGTAGTTGGCTGATTCGGGTCTAGTGTGTTAGCACATTGTTTGCAAATACCTCTAACTAGTGAGGACCAGTGAGGACAATGGGTGGAGATAATCTGATCAGTGTCTCCAAGAAGAGGTTGGATGGTGCATTGTCCATAGTAGACAGGGAGTCTGCTCTCCTTGGTATAGGTGAGGGGGAAGGATCTGTGACTCAGCCCTTCCCACCCACAGATATAGGTGTAACAGTCTTAGTATATAGTTGTAGCTGGAGTTAGTATGTGTTAGCCGGCCTGTGCACAGCTCTGCAGAGAGCCAGGATATAGTTACAGGACCAAGGAACCAAAGTTATCATTGGATTGTGACTTCTGTGGACTTATTGTTATTACGGTTGATGTGACCGCCGCCGGCTACTAACTTTGTGGATTACAATAAATTGCTGTTGTCTCCCGACCTCTTGCGTCCCTGTTGATTCAAGATATTTTCCGGAGGAAGGACGTATACCTTTGCTCCGTGACAGCACTGTTTAAGAGCAGGGTAGTATGGGTCTGTACTGTGTAAGAGCAGGGTAGTATGGGTATGTACTGTGTAAGAGCAGGGTAGTATGGGTCCGTACTGTGTAAGAGCAGGGTAGTATGGGTCCGTACTGTGTAAGAGCAGGGTAGTATGGGTCTGTACTGTGTAAGAGCAGGGTAGTATGGGTCTGTACTGTGTAAGAGCAGGGTAGTATGGGTCTGTACTGTGTAAGAGCAGGGTAGTATGGGTATGCACTGTGTAAGAGCAGGGTAGTATGGGTCTGTACTGTGTAAGAGCAGGGTAGTATGGGTCTGTACTGTGTAAGAGCAGGGTAGTATGGGTCTGTACTGTGTAAGAGCAGGGTAGTATGGGTCTGTACTGTGTAAGAGCAGGGTAGTATGGGTCTGTACTGTGTAAGAGCAGGGTAGTATGGGTCTGTACTGTGTAAGAGCAGGGTAGTATGGGTATGCACTGTGTAAGAGCAGGGTAGTATGGGTCTGTACTGTGTAAGAGCAGGGTAGTATGGGTCCGTACTGTGTAAGAGCAGGGTAGTATGGGTCCGTACTGTGTAAGAGCAGGGTAGTATGGGTCCGTACTGTGTAAGAGCAGGGTAGTATGGGTATGCACTGTGTAAGAGCAGGGTAGTATGGGTATGCACTGTGTAAGAGCAGGGTAGTATGGGTCTGTACTGTGTAAGAGCAGGGTAGTATGGGTATGTACTGTGTAAGAGCAGGGTAGTATGGGTCTGTACTGTGTAAGAGCAGGGTAGTATGGGTCTGTACTGTGTAAGAGCAGCGTAGTATGGGTATGCACTGTGTAAGAGCAGGGTAGTATGGGTATGCACTGTGTAAGAGCAGGGCAGTATGGGTCTGTACTGTGTAAGAGCAGGGTAGTATGGGTATGTACTGTGTAAGAGCAGGGTAGTATGGGTATGCACTGTGTAAGAGCAGGGTAGTATGGGTATGCACTGTGTAAGAGCAGGGTAGTATGGGTCTGTACTGTGTAAGAGCAGGGTAGTATGGGTCTGTACTGTGTAAGAGCAGGGTAGTATGGGTCTGTACTGTGTAAGAGCAGGGTAGTATGGGTCTGTACTGTGTAAGAGCAGGGTAGTATGGGTCTGTACTGTGTAAGAGCAGGGTAGTATGGGTATGCACTGTGTAAGAGCAGGGTAGTATGGGTATGTACTGTGTAAGAGCAGGGTAGTATGGGTCCGTACTGTGTAAGAGCAGGGTAGTATGGGTCTGTACTGTGTAAGACCAGGGTAGTATGGGTATGCACTGTGTAAGAGCAGGGTAGTATGGGTATGTACTGTGTAAGAGCAGGGTAGTATGGGTCCGTACTGTGTAAGAGCAGGGTAGTATGGGTCTGTACTGTGTAAGAGCAGGGTAGTATGGGTATGCACTGTGTAAGAGCAGGGTAGTATGGGTCTGTACTGTGTAAGAGCAGGGTAGTATGGGTATGCACTCTGTAAGAGCAGGGTAGTATGGGTCTGTACTGTGTAAGAGCAGGGTAGTATGGGTATGCACTGTTTAAGAGCAGGGTAGTATGGGTCTGTACTGTGTAAGAGCAGGGTAGTATGGGTATGCACTGTTTAAGAGCAGGGTAGTATGGGTCTGTACTGTGTAAGAGCAGGGTAGTATGGATATGCACTCTGTAAGAGCAGGGTAGTATGGGTCTGTACTGTGTAAGAGCAGGGTAGTATGGGTCTGTACTGTGTAAGAGCAGGGTAGTATGGGTATGTACTGTGTAAGAGCAGGGTAGTATGGGTATGCACTGTTTAAGAGCAGGGTAGTATGGGTATGCACTGTGTAAGAGCAGGGTAGTATGGGTATGCACTCTGTAAGAGCAGGGTAGTATGGGTATGTACTGTGTAAGAGCAGGGTAGTATGGGTATGCACTCTGTAAGAGCAGGGTAGTATGGGTCTGTACTGTGTAAGAGCAGGGTAGTATGGGTATGTACTGTGTAAGAGCAGGGTAGTATGGGTCTGTACTGTGTAAGAGCAGGGTAGTATGGATATGCACTGTGTAAGAGCAGGGTAGTATGGGTATGTACTGTGTAAGAGCAGGGTAGTATGGGTATGTACTGTGTAAGAGCAGGGTAGTATGGGTATGCACTGTGTAAGAGCAGGGTAGTATGGGTATGCACTGTGTAAGAGCAGGGTAGTATGGGTCCGTACAGTGTAAGAGCAGGGTAGTATGGGTCTGTACTGTGTAAGAGCAGGGTAGTATGGGTCTGTACTGTGTAAGAGCAGGGTAGTATGGGTATGTACTGTGTAAGAGCAGGGTAGTATGGGTATGCACTGTGTAAGAGCAGGGTAGTATGGGTATGCACTGTGTAAGAGCAGGGTAGTATGGGTCCGTACAGTGTAAGAGCAGGGTAGTATGGGTCTGTACTGTGTAAGAGCAGGGTAGTATGGGTATGCACTGTGTAAGAGCAGGGTAGTATGGGTATGTACAGTGTAAGAGCAGGGTAGTATGGGTCCGTACAGTGTAAGAGCAGGGTAGTATGGGTCTGTACTGTGTAAGAGCAGGGTAGTATGGGTCTGTACTGTGTAAGAGCAGGGTAGTATGGGTATGCACTGTGTAAGAGCAGGGTAGTATGGGTATGCACTCTGTAAGAGCAGGGTAGTATGGGTCTGTACTGTGTAAGAGCAGGGTAGTATGGGTCTGTACTGTGTAAGAGCAGGGTAGTATGGGTCTGTACTGTGTAAGAGCAGGGTAGTATGGGTCTGTACTGTGTAAGAGCAGGGTAGTATGGGTATGCACTGTGTAAGAGCAGGGTAGTATGGGTATGCACTGTGTAAGAGCAGGGTAGTATGGGTATGTACAGTGTAAGAGCAGGGTAGTATGGGTCCGTACAGTGTAAGAGCAGGGTAGTATGGGTCTGTACTGTGTAAGAGCAGGGTAGTATGGGTCTGTACTGTGTAAGAGCAGGGTAGTATGGGTATGCACTCTGTAAGAGCAGGGTAGTATGGGTCTGTACTGTGTAAGAGCAGGGTAGTATGGGTCTGTACTGTGTAAGAGCAGGGTAGTATGGGTCTGTACTGTGTAAGAGCAGGGTAGTATGGGTATGCACTGTGTAAGAGCAGGGTAGTATGGGTATGTACAGTGTAAGAGCAGGGTAGTATGGGTCCGTACAGTGTAAGAGCAGGGTAGTATGGGTCTGTACTGTGTAAGAGCAGGGTAGTATGGGTCTGTACTGTGTAAGAGCAGGGTAGTATGGGTATGCACTCTGTAAGAGCAGGGTAGTATGGGTCTGTACTGTGTAAGAGCAGGGTAGTATGGGTATGCACTGTGTAAGAGCAGGGTAGTATGGGTCTGTACTGTGTAAGAGCAGGGTAGTATGGGTCTGTACTGTGTAAGAGCAGGGTAGTATGGGTATGCACTGTGTAAGAGCAGGGTAGTATGGGTATGCACTTGTCACGGGATGGTTAGAGTCCATACTATAGGCCATGTGTAATATATATTTCATGTGGAATGTATTCTCTAACCTGTTATATACATCAGTGTGTAGTTGGCTGATTCGGGTCTAGTGTGTTAGCACATTGTATGCAAATACCTCTAACTAGTGAGGACCAGTGAGGACAATGGGTGGAGATAATCTGATCAGTGTCTCCAAGAAGAGGTTGGATGGTGCATTGTCCATAGTAGACAGGGAGTCTGCTCTCCTTGGTATAGGTGAGGGGGGAAGGATCTGTGACTCAGCCCTTCCCCCCACAGATATAGGTGTAACAGTCTTAGTATATAGTATATAGCTAGCAGTTAGTATGTGTTAGCCGGCCTGTGCACAGCTCTGCAGAGAGCCAGGATATAGTTACAGGACCAAGGAACCAAAGTTATCATTGGATTGTGACTTCTGTGGACTTATTGTTATTACGGTTGATGTGACCGCCGCCGGCTACTAACTTTGTGGATTACAATAAATTGCTGTTGTCTCCCGACCTCTTGCGTCCCTGTTGATTCAAGATATTTTCCGGAGGAAGGACGTATACCTTTGCTCCGTGACAACTGGTTGGCAGCGGTGGGATCGACAGCGGACAGCGAAATGGACTACAACAGCCCAGCGATTAATGGAGCCACAACCTCAGAATACAGGAACTGGACTATGGCAAGTCTACAAGTAAGGGCCCGGGAACTAAACCTGAGTTACCAGGGAAGAACGAAAGAGCAACTGATCGAGGCACTGGAGGAGATGACCCTGCAAAGCGACCATGAGGAGGGCTGCCCCCAGGAGACTGGAGAGATACGGGAGTGGCAGGTACAGACCCAAAAGAGCAGATGGGTTGTTTTGTATGAGGAGGAATTGGCAGTGCTGGGGCTAGGAGCAACTGCAGAGCAAAGGAGTAGAGCATTACAGAGGGCTCAGGAAACGGAGAAGGAGGAACAGAGAATGGCGCATGAAAAGGAAAGAATGGCGCATGAAATGCGAATGGCTGAGATAACTACGCGGAATTATAATCAAACGTCGACCCCCAGCCCAACAGTGAGAGAACCACCATATGTCTCCCATAAACACTTCAAGACCTTTGATGAAGCGGCTGGGGATGTTGATGGATATTTTCAGGACTTCGAACACCAGTGCCACCTGATGGAAGTCCCAGAGAAGGATTGGGTCCGGTATCTGGTGGGACACCTACGAGATGGGGCTGCGGAAGCTCTCAGAGCCATGGACCCTAGTGATCAGCGGGACTATGAGGCCATTAAAAGAGCGGTGCAGAAGTATTATGCCGTCACTCCAGAGACCTACCGAGTTCAGTTCCGCTCTTTGTCTTACAATGGGGGAAGCTCCTTCCACATGTTCGCCCACAAGTTGAAGCAAGCATGCAAGCGCTGGCTAGAAGGAGAGGAGGCTGTCACAGTCGATAAGATCCTCCAAGTCATACTTAAGGAACAGTTCTTTTCCCAGTGCCCCGCTGAGATCCGTGAGTGGGTGCTGGAACGGAACCCAGCCACAGTGGAGCAAGCTGCTTCCCTTGCAGATGAGGGCCTGACCATCAAGCCGCAGTGGAAGAGGTTGTTTGCAGAGGAGCGGAAAACTACCACAGTCCGCCAGACACCCTTCAGCCAGCCACCCACCTTTCGTGCCCGGCCTCAGGATTACAATTCCCCCTCTACCCCTGCCCCAGCCCATCGGCCTCCAGCTATGAACAACCCTGTCCCTAGACAACGACCCACTGGAAGAATGCTAGAGCGCAGATGTTTTGGGTGCGGGCGGCCTGGACATTTGCAAGCTAGTTGCCCTGTTAACATGGGGGCACGGGCCACCGTGGCATCCCGGCCTATTCACTACCTGGGAACCACCCCTAGGACTGAAAGTTTGGCCCCATTTCCAGATGACTCCATGAATGACCCATCTGTTCCACCTCCAGGGGTCTATGGGATTCAGCCTTCCGCCACACATCCCGCAAACCTTCAGCGGAAGCACTTGCAGGAGGTCCTACTGGATGGCCGAACAGTTGTTGGATTCCGGGACTCGGGAGCTTTCCTAACGGTAGCGGACCCCCGAGTGGTTCGACCCGAGGCCCTAGAGGAGGGCCCTGGCCTTTCTATCGAGTTGGCAGGAGGTACTCGGAAACGTATTCCTAAAGCTACCGTGGAACTCGACTATGGTTATGGACCAAAACGATGCACAATTGGTGTGATGAGCGGGCTGCCGGCCGATGTTCTGTTAGGCAACGATGTTGGAAATCTACAGTGCCACTTTGTGGGAGCAGTGACCCGAAGCCAAGCTCAGAGAGAAGCCAACATGGATCGACCGGATTTTCTGCCAGATGCCAGCCCTTCAACTCTACAACTTTACCATTCAGTACCGCCGAGGGAACCAACACCAGAACACAGATGGGTTATCCCGGCAGGAGGACATATGAGCTATAGAGACTGATGTGCATTCCCCAATTTACCTGTGTAGGCCAATTGTGTCATGCACATGTTTTGAGAGGGGGAGGGGTTGTCACGGGATGGTTAGAGTCCATACTATAGGCCATGTGTAATATATATTTCATGTGGAATGTATTCTCTAACCTGTTATATACATCAATGTGTAGTTGGCTGATTAGGGTCTAGTGTGTTAGCACATTGTTTGCAAATACCTCTAACTAGTGAGGACCAGTGAGGACAATGGGTGGAGATAATCTGATCAGTGTCTCCAAGAAGAGGTTGGATGGTGCATTGTCCATAGTAGACAGGGAGTCTGCTCTCCTTGGTATAGGTGAGGGGGGAAGGATCTGTGACTCAGCCCTTCCCACCCACAGATATAGGTGTAACAGTCTTAGTATATAGTTGTAGCTGGAGTTAGTATGTGTTAGCCGGCCTGTGCACAGCTCTGCAGAGAGCCAGGATATAGTTACAGGACCAAGGAACCAAAGTTATCATTGGATTGTGACTTCTGTGGACTTATTGTTATTACGGTTGATGTGACCGCCGCCGGCTACTAACTTTGTGGATTACAATAAATTGCTGTTGTCTCCCGACCTCTTGCGTCCCTGTTGATTCAAGATATTTTCCGGAGGAAGGACGTATACCTTTGCTCCGTGACAGCACTGTTTAAGAGCAGGGTAGTATGGGTCTGTACTGTGTAAGAGCAGGGTAGTATGGGTATGTACTGTGTAAGAGCAGGGTAGTATGGGTCCGTACTGTGTAAGAGCAGGGTAGTATGGGTCTGTACTGTGTAAGAGCAGGGTAGTATGGGTCTGTACTGTGTAAGAGCAGGGTAGTATGGGTCTGTACTGTGTAAGAGCAGGGTAGTATGGGTCTGTACTGTGTAAGAGCAGGGTAGTATGGGTATGCACTGTGTAAGAGCAGGGTAGTATGGGTATGCACTGTGTAAGAGCAGGGTAGTATGGGTCTGTACTGTGTAAGAGCAGGGTAGTATGGGTCTGTACTGTGTAAGAGCAGGGTAGTATGGGTCTGTACTGTGTAAGAGCAGGGTAGTATGGGTCTGTACTGTGTAAGAGCAGGGTAGTATGGGTCTGTACTGTGTAAGAGCAGGGTAGTATGGGTCTGTACTGTGTAAGAGCAGGGTAGTATGGGTCTGTACTGTGTAAGAGCAGGGTAGTATGGGTCTGTACTGTGTAAGAGCAGGGTAGTATGGGTATGCACTGTGTAAGAGCAGGGTAGTATGGGTCCGTACTGTGTAAGAGCAGGGTAGTATGGGTCCGTACTGTGTAAGAGCAGGGTAGTATGGGTCCGTACTGTGTAAGAGCAGGGTAGTATGGGTATGCACTGTGTAAGAGCAGGGTAGTATGGGTATGCACTGTGTAAGAGCAGGGTAGTATGGGTATGCACTGTGTAAGAGCAGGGTAGTATGGGTCTGTACTGTGTAAGAGCAGGGTAGTATGGGTATGTACTGTGTAAGAGCAGGGTAGTATGGGTCTGTACTGTGTAAGAGCAGGGTAGTATGGGTCTGTACTGTGTAAGAGCAGCGTAGTATGGGTATGCACTGTGTAAGAGCAGGGTAGTATGGGTATGCACTGTGTAAGAGCAGGGCAGTATGGGTCTGTACTGTGTAAGAGCAGGGTAGTATGGGTCTGTACTGTGTAAGAGCAGGGTAGTATGGGTATGTACTGTGTAAGAGCAGGGTAGTATGGGTATGCACTGTGTAAGAGCAGGGTAGTATGGGTATGCACTGTGTAAGAGCAGGGTAGTATGGGTCTGTACTGTGTAAGAGCAGGGTAGTATGGGTCTGTACTGTGTAAGAGCAGGGTAGTATGGGTCTGTACTGTGTAAGAGCAGGGTAGTATGGGTCTGTACTGTGTAAGAGCAGGGTAGTATGGGTCTGTACTGTGTAAGAGCAGGGTAGTATGGGTATGCACTGTGTAAGAGCAGGGTAGTATGGGTATGTACTGTGTAAGAGCAGGGTAGTATGGGTCCGTACTGTGTAAGAGCAGGGTAGTATGGGTCTGTACTGTGTAAGACCAGGGTAGTATGGGTATGCACTGTGTAAGAGCAGGGTAGTATGGGTATGTACTGTGTAAGAGCAGGGTAGTATGGGTCCGTACTGTGTAAGAGCAGGGTAGTATGGGTCTGTACTGTGTAAGAGCAGGGTAGTATGGGTATGCACTGTGTAAGAGCAGGGTAGTATGGGTCTGTACTGTGTAAGAGCAGGGTAGTATGGGTATGCACTCTGTAAGAGCAGGGTAGTATGGGTCTGTACTGTGTAAGAGCAGGGTAGTATGGGTATGCACTGTTTAAGAGCAGGGTAGTATGGGTCTGTACTGTGTAAGAGCAGGGTAGTATGGGTATGCACTGTGTAAGAGCAGGGTAGTATGGGTATGTACTGTGTAAGAGCAGGGTAGTATGGGTCTGTACTGTGTAAGAGCAGGGTAGTATGGGTATGCACTGTTTAAGAGCAGGGTAGTATGGGTCTGTACTGTGTAAGAGCAGGGTAGTATGGGTATGCACTGTGTAAGAGCAGGGTAGTATGGGTCCGTACTGTGTAAGAGCAGGGTAGTATGGGTCTGTACTGTGTAAGAGCAGGGTAGTATGGGTCTGTACTGTGTAAGAGCAGGGTAGTATGGGTATGCACTGTGTAAGAGCAGGGTAGTATGGGTCTGTACTGTGTAAGAGCAGGGTAGTATGGGTATGCACTGTGTAAGAGCAGGGTAGTATGGGTCCGTACTGTGTAAGAGCAGGGTAGTATGGGTCTGTACTGTGTAAGAGCAGGGTAGTATGGGTCTGTACTGTGTAAGAGCAGGGTAGTATGGGTATGCACTGTGTAAGAGCAGGGTAGTATGGGTCTGTACTGTGTAAGAGCAGGGTAGTATGGGTCTGTACTGTGTAAGAGCAGGGTAGTATGGGTCTGTACTGTGTAAGAGCAGGGTAGTATGGGTATGTACTGTGTAAGAGCAGGGTAGTATGGGTCCGTACAGTGTAAGAGCAGGGTAGTATGGGTATGCACTGTGTAAGAGCAGGGTAGTATGGGTATGTACTGTGTAAGAGCAGGGTAGTATGGGTCCGTACAGTGTAAGAGCAGGGTAGTATGGGTCTGTACTGTGTAAGAGCAGGGTAGTATGGGTATGTACTGTGTAAGAGCAGGGTAGTATGGGTCCGTACAGTGTAAGAGCAGGGTAGTATGGGTCTGTACTGTGTAAGAGCAGGGTAGTATGGGTCTGTACTGTGTAAGAGCAGGGTAGTATGGGTCTGTACTGTGTAAGAGCAGGGTAGTATGGGTCTGTACTGTGTAAGAGCAGGGTAGTATGGGTCCGTACTGTGTAAGAGCAGGGTAGTATGGGTATGCACTGTGTAAGAGCAGGGTAGTATGAGTCTGTACTGTGTAAGAGCAGGGTAGTATGGGTATGCACTGTGTAAGAGCAGGGTAGTATGGGTCCGTACAGTGTAAGAGCAGGGTAGTATGGGTCCGTACTGTGTAAGAGCAGGGTAGTATGGGTATGTACTGTGTAAGAGCAGGGTAGTATGGGTATGCACTGTGTAAGAGCAGGGTAGTATGGGTCCGTACTGTGTAAGAGCAGGGTAGTATGGATATGCACTCTGTAAGAGCAGGGTAGTATGGGTCTGTACTGTGTAAGAGCAGGGTAGTATGGGTATGCACTGTGTAAGAGCAGGGTAGTATGGGTCCGTACAGTGTAAGAGCAGGGTAGTATGGGTCTGTACTGTGTAAGAGCAGGGTAGTATGGGTATGCACTGTGTAAGAGCAGGGTAGTATGGGTCTGTACTGTGTAAGAGCAGGGTAGTATGGGTATGCACTGTGTAAGAGCAGGGTAGTATGGGTCTGTACTGTGTAAGAGCAGGGTAGTATGGGTATGCACTGTGTAAGAGCAGGGTAGTATGGGTCCGTACAGTGTAAGAGCAGGGTAGTATGGGTCTGTACTGTGTAAGAGCAGGGTAGTATGGGTATGTACTGTGTAAGAGCAGGGTAGTATGGGTCCGTACAGTGTAAGAGCAGGGTAGTATGGGTATGCACTGTGTAAGAGCAGGGTAGTATGGGTATGCACTGTGTAAGAGCAGGGTAGTATGGGTCTGTACTGTGTAAGAGCAGGGTAGTATGGGTATGCACTGTGTAAGAGCAGGGTAGTATAGGTCCGTACTGTGTAAGAGCAGGGTAGTATGGGTCTGTACAGTGTAAGAGCAGGGTAGTATGGGTCCGTACAGTGTAAGAGCAGGGTAGTATGGGTCTGTACTGTGTAAGAGCAGGGTAGTATGGGTCTGTACTGTGTAAGAGCAGGGTAGTATGGGTATGCACTGTGTAAGAGCAGGGTAGTATGGGTCTGTACTGTGTAAGAGCAGGGTAGTATGGGTCTGTACTGTGTAAGAGCAGGGTAGTATGAGTATGTACTGTGTAAGAGCAGGGTAGTATGGGTCTGTACTGTGTAAGAGCAGGGTAGTATGGGTATGCACTGTGTAAGAGCAGGGTAGTATGGGTATGCACTGTGTAAGAGCAGGGTAGTATGGGTCTGTACTGTGTAAGAGCAGGGTAGTATGGGTATGCACTGTGTAAGAGCAGGGTAGTATGGGTCTGTACTGTGTAAGAGCAGGGTAGTATGGGTCTGTACTGTGTAAGAGCAGGGTAGTATGGGTCTGTACTGTGTAAGAGCAGGGTAGTATGGGTCTGTACTGTGTAAGAGCAGGGTAGTATGGGTCTGTACTGTGTAAGAGCAGGGTAGTATGGGTATGTACTGTGTAAGAGCAGGGTAGTATGGGTCCGTACTGTGTAAGAGCAGGGTAGTATGGGTCCGTACAGTGTAAGAGCAGGGTAGTATGGGTCTGTACTGTGTAAGAGCAGGGTAGTATGGGTCCGTACTGTGTAAGAACAGGGTAGTATGGGTCCATACTGTGTAAGAGCAGGGTAGTATGGGTATGTACTGTGTAAGAGCAGGGTAGTATGGGTATGTACTGTGTAAGAGCAGGGTAGTATGGGTCCAATGCACTGTGTAAGAGCAGGGTAGTATGGGTCCGTACTGTGTAAGAGCAGGGTAGTATGGGTCCGTACTGTGTAAGAGCAGGGTAGTATGGGTCCGTACTGTGTAAGAGCAGGGTAGTATGGGTCCGTACTGTGTAAGAGCAGGGTAGTATGGGTATGTACTGTGTAAGAGCAGGGTAGTATGGGTATGTACTGTGTAAGAGCAGGGTAGTATGGGTCCGTACTGTGTAAGAGCAGGGTAGTATGGGTCTGTACTGTGTAAGAGCAGGGTAGTATGGGTATGCACTGTGTAAGAGCAGGGTAGTATGGGTATGTACTGTGTAAGAGCAGGGTAGTATGGGTATGCACTGTGTAAGAGCAGGGTAGTATGGGTATGCACTGTGTAAGAGCAGGGTAGTATGGATATGCACTCTGTAAGAGCAGGGTAGTATGGGTCTGTACTGTGTAAGAGCAGGGTAGTATGGGTCTGTACTGTGTAAGAGCAGTGTAGTATGGGTATGCACTGTGTAAGAGCAGGGTAGTATGGGTCCGTACAGTGTAAGAGCAGGGTAGTATGGGTCTGTACTGTGTAAGAGCAGGGTAGTATGGGTATGCACTGTGTAAGAGCAGGGTAGTATGGGTCTGTACTGTGTAAGAGCAGGGTAGTATGGGTATGTACTGTGTAAGAGCAGGGTAGTATGGGTCCGTACTGTGTAAGAGCAGGGTAGTATGGGTCTGTACTGTGTAAGAGCAGGGTCGTATGGGTCTGTACTGTGTAAGAGCAGGGTAGTATGGGTCCGTACTGTGTAAGAGCAGGGTAGTATGGGTCTGTACTGTGTAAGAGCAGGGTAGTATGGGTATGCACTGTGTAAGAGCAGGGTAGTATGGGTCTGTACTGTGTAAGAGCAGGGTAGTATGGGTCTGTACTGTGTAAGAGCAGGGTAGTATGGGTCTGTACTGTGTAAGAGCAGGGTAGTATGGGTATGCACTGTGTAAGAGCAGGGCAGTATGGGTATGCACTGTGTAAGAGCAGGGTAGTATGGGTCCGTACTGTGTAAGAGCAGGGTAGTATGGGTCCGTACTGTGTAAGAGCAGGGTAGTATGGGTCTGTACTGTGTAAGAGCAGGGTAGTATGGGTATGTACTGTGTAAGAGCAGGGTAGTATGGGTCTGTACTGTGTAAGAGCAGGGTAGTATGGGTCTGTACTGTGTAAGAGCAGGGTAGTATGGGTATGCACTGTGTAAGAGCAGGGTAGTATGGGTCCGTACTGTGTAAGAGCAGGGTAGTATGGGTATGTACTGTGTAAGAGCAGGGTAGTATGGGTATGCACTGTGTAAGAGCAGGGTAGTACGGGTCCGTACTGTGTAAGAGCAGGGTAGTATGGGTATGCACTGTGTAAGAGCAGGGTAGTATGGGTCCGTACTGTGTAAGAGCAGGGTAGTATGGATATGCACTCTGTAAGAGCAGGGTAGTATGGGTCTGTACTGTGTAAGAGCAGGGTAGTATGGGTCCGTACTGTGTAAGAGCAGGGTAGTATGGATATGCACTCTGTAAGAGCAGGGTAGTATGGGTCCGTACAGTGTAAGAGCAGGGTAGTATGGGTATGTACTGTGTAAGAGCAGGGTAGTATGGGTATGTACTGTGTAAGAGCAGGGTAGTATGGGTCTGTACTGTGTAAGAGCAGGGTAGTATGGGTCTGTACTGTGTAAGAGCAGGGTAGTATGGGTATGTACTGTGTAAGAGCAGGGTAGTATGGGTCCGTACTGTGTAAGAGCAGGGTAGTATGGGTCCGTACTGTGTAAGAGCAGGGTAGTATGGGTCTGTACTGTGTAAGAGCAGGGTAGTATGGGTCTGTACTGTGTAAGAGCAGGGTAGTATGGGTATGTACTGTGTAAGAGCAGGGTAGTATGGGTATGCACTGTGTAAGAGCAGGGTAGTATGGGTCCGTACAGTGTAAGAGCAGGGTAGTATGGGTCTGTACTGTGTAAGAGCAGGGTAGTATGGGTATGCACTGTGTAAGAGCAGGGTAGTATAGGTATGTACTGTGTAAGAGCAGGGTAGTATGGGTCCGTACAGTGTAAGAGCAGGGTAGTATGGGTCTGTACTGTGTAAGAGCAGGGTAGTATGGGTATGCACTGTGTAAGAGCAGGGTAGTATGGGTCCGTACAGTGTAAGAGCAGGGTAGTATGGGTCTGTACTGTGTAAGAGCAGGGTAGTATGGGTATGCACTGTGTAAGAGCAGGGTAGTATGGGTCTGTACTGTGTAAGAGCAGGGTAGTATGGGTCTGTACAGTGTAAGAGCAGGGTAGTATGGGTCTGTACTGTGTAAGAGCAGGGTAGTATGGATATGCACTGTGTAAGAGCAGGGTAGTATGGGTCCGTACAGTGTAAGAGCAGGGTAGTATGGGTCTGTACTGTGTAAGAGCAGGGTAGTATGGGTATGCACTGTGTAAGAGCAGGGTAGTATGGGTCTGTACTGTGTAAGAGCAGGGTAGTATGGATATGCACTCTGTAAGAGCAGGGTAGTATGGGTCTGTACTGTGTAAGAGCAGGGTAGTATGGGTATGCACTGTGTAAGAGCAGGGTAGTATGGGTCCGTACAGTGTAAGAGCAGGGTAGTATGGGTCTGTACTGTGTAAGACCAGGGTAGTATGGGTCTCTACTGTGTAAGAGCAGGGTAGTATGGGTATGCACTGTGTAAGAGCAGGGTAGTATGGGTCTGTACTGTGTAAGAGCAGGGTAGTATGGGTATGCACTGTGTAAGAGCAGGGTAGTATGGGTCTGTACTGTGTAAGAGCAGGGTAGTATGGGTATGCACTGTGTAAGACCAGGGTAGTATGGGTCTCTACTGTGTAAGAGCAGGGTAGTATGGGTATGCACTGTGTAAGAGCAGGGTAGTATGGGTCTGTACTGTGTAAGAGCAGGGTAGTATGGGTATGCACTGTGTAAGAGCAGGGTAGTATGGGTCCGTACAGTGTAAGAGCAGGGTAGTATGGGTCTGTACTTTGTAAGAGCAGGGTAGTATGGGTATGCACTGTGTAAGAGCAGGGTAGTATGGGTATGCACTGTGTAAGAGCAGGGTAGTATGGGTCTGTACTGTGTAAGAGCAGGGTAGTATGGGTCTGTACTGTGTAAGAGCAGGGTAGTATGGGTCCGTACTGTGTAAGAGCAGGGTAGTATGGGTATGTACTGTGTAAGAGCAGGGTAGTATGGGTCTGTACTGTGTAAGAGCAGGGTAGTATGGGTCTGTACTGTGTAAGAGCAGGGTAGTATGGGTCCGTACTGTGTAAGAGCAGGGTAGTATGGGTCCGTACTGTGTAAGAGCAGGGTAGTATGGGTCTGTACTGTGTAAGAGCAGGGTAGTATGGGTATGCACTGTGTAAGAGCAGGGTAGTATGGGTCTGTACAGTGTAAGAGCAGGGTAGTATGGGTCTGTACTGTGTAAGAGCAGGGTAGTATGGGTCTGTACTGTGTAAGAGCAGGGTAGTATGGGTCTGTACTGTGTAAGAGCAGGGTAGTATGGGTCTGTACTGTGTAAGAGCAGGGTAGTATGGGTCTGTACTGTGTAAGAGCAGGGTAGTATGGGTATGTACTGTGTAAGAGCAGGGTAGTATGGGTATGTACTGTGTAAGAGCAGGGTAGTATGGGTATGCACTGTGTAAGAGCAGGGTAGTATGGGTCTGTACTGTGTAAGAGCAGGGTAGTATGGATATGTACTGTGTAAGAGCAGGGTAGTATGGGTCTGTACTGTGTAAGAGCAGGGTAGTATGGGTATGCACTGTGTAAGAGCAGGGTAGTATGGGTCTGTACTGTGTAAGAGCAGGGTAGTATGGGTATGTACTGTGTAAGAGCAGGGTAGTATGGGTCTGTACTGTGTAAGAGCAGGGTAGTATGGGTATGCACTGTGTAAGAGCAGGGTAGTATGGGTCCGTACAGTGTAAGAGCAGGGTAGTATGGGTATGCACTGTGTAAGAGCAGGGTAGTATGGGTCTGTACTGTGTAAGAGCAGGGTAGTATGGGTATGCACTGTGTAAGAGCAGGGTAGTATGGGTCTGTACTGTGTAAGAGCAGGGTAGTATGGGTATGCACTGTGTAAGACCAGGGTAGTATGGGTCTCTACTGTGTAAGAGCAGGGTAGTATGGGTATGCACTGTGTAAGAGCAGGGTAGTATGGGTCTGTACTGTGTAAGAGCAGGGTAGTATGGGTATGCACTGTGTAAGAGCAGGGTAGTATGGGTCCGTACAGTGTAAGAGCAGGGTAGTATGGGTCTGTACTTTGTAAGAGCAGGGTAGTATGGGTATGCACTGTGTAAGAGCAGGGTAGTATGGGTATGCACTGTGTAAGAGCAGGGTAGTATGGGTCTGTACTGTGTAAGAGCAGGGTAGTATGGGTCTGTACTGTGTAAGAGCAGGGTAGTATGGGTCCGTACTGTGTAAGAGCAGGGTAGTATGGGTATGTACTGTGTAAGAGCAGGGTAGTATGGGTCTGTACTGTGTAAGAGCAGGGTAGTATGGGTCTGTACTGTGTAAGAGCAGGGTAGTATGGGTCCGTACTGTGTAAGAGCAGGGTAGTATGGGTCTTTACTGTGTAAGAGCAGGGTAGTATGGGTCCGTACTGTGTAAGAGCAGGGTAGTATGGGTCTTTACTGTGTAAGAGCAGGGTAGTATGGGTCTGTACTGTGTAAGAGCAGGGTAGTATGGGTATGCACTGTGTAAGAGCAGGGTAGTATGGGTTTGTACAGTGTAAGAGCAGGGTAGTATGGGTCTGTACTGTGTAAGAGCAGGGTAGTATGGGTCTGTACTGTGTAAGAGCAGGGTAGTATGGGTCTGTACTGTGTAAGAGCAGGGTAGTATGGGTCTGTACTGTGTAAGAGCAGGGTAGTATGGGTCTGTACTGTGTAAGAGCAGGGTAGTATGGGTATGTACTGTGTAAGAGCAGGGTAGTATGGGTATGTACTGTGTAAGAGCAGGGTAGTATGGGTATGCACTGTGTAAGAGCAGGGTAGTATGGGTCTGTACTGTGTAAGAGCAGGGTAGTATGGGTATGTACTGTGTAAGAGCAGGGTAGTATGGGTCCGTACTGTGTAAGAGCAGGGTAGTATGGGTCCGTACTGTGTAAGAGCAGGGTAGTATGGGTCTGTACTGTGTAAGAGCAGGGTAGTATGGGTCTGTACTGTGTAAGAGCAGGGTAGTATGGGTATGCACTGTGTAAGAGCAGGGTAGTATGGGTCTGTACTGTGTAAGAGCAGGGTAGTATGGGTCTGTACTGTGTAAGAGCAGGGTAGTATGGATATGTACTGTGTAAGAGCAGGGTAGTATGGGTCTGTACTGTGTAAGAGCAGGGTAGTATGGGTCCGTACTGTGTAAGAGCAGGGTAGTATGGGTATGCACTGTGTAAGAGCAGGGTAGTATGGGTATGCACTGTGTAAGAGCAGGGTAGTATGGGTCTGTACTGTGTAAGAGCAGGGTAGTATGGGTATGCACTGTGTAAGAGCAGGGTAGTATGGGTCCGTACTGTGTAAGAGCAGGGTAGTATGGATATGCACTGTGTAAGAGCAGGGTAGTATGGGTCTGTACAGTGTAAGAGCAGGGTAGTATGGGTCCGTACTGTGTAAGAGCAGGGTAGTATGGGTCTGTACTGTGTAAGAGCAGGGTAGTATGGGTCCGTACTGTGTAAGAGCAGGGTAGTATGGGTATGCACTCTGTAAGAGCAGGGTAGTATGGGTATGCACTGTGTAAGAGCAGGGTAGTATGGGTATGCACTGTGTAAGAGCAGGGTAGTATGGGTCTGTACTGTGTAAGAGCAGGGTAGTATGGGTCTGTACTGTGTAAGAGCAGGGTAGTATGGGTCTGTACTGTGTAAGAGCAGGGTAGTATGGGTATGTACTGTGTAAGAGCAGGGTAGTATGGGTCTGTACTGTGTAAGAGCAGGGTAGTATGGGTCTGTACTGTGTAAGAGCAGGGTAGTATGGGTATGTACTGTGTAAGAGCAGGGTAGTATGGGTCCGTACTGTGTAAGAGCAGGGTAGTATGGGTATGTACTGTGTAAGAGCAGGGTAGTATGGGTCCGTACTGTGTAAGAGCAGGGTAGTGTGGGTCTGTACTGTGTAAGAGCAGGGTAGTGTGGGTCTGTACTGTGTAAGAGCAGGGTAGTATGGGTATGTACTGTGTAAGAGCAGGGTAGTATGGGTCCGTACTGTGTAAGAGCAGGGTAGTATGGGTATGCACTGTGTAAGAGCAGGGTAGTATGGGTATGCACTGTGTAAGAGCAGGGTAGTATGGGTCCGTACTGTGTAAGAGCAGGGTAGTATGGGTCCGTACAGTGTAAGAGCAGGGTAGTATGGGTCCGTACAGTGTAAGAGCAGGGTAGTATGGGTCCGTACTGTGTAAGAGCAGGGTAGTATGGGTCCGTACTGTGTAAGAGCAGGGTAGCATGGGTCTGTACTGTGTAAGAGCAGGGTAGTATGGGTCCGTACTGTGTAAGAGCAGGGTAGTATGGGTATGTACTGTGTAAGAGCAGGGTAGTATGGGTATGCACTGTGTAAGAGCAGGGTAGTATGGGTCCGTACTGTGTAAGAGCAGGGTAGTATGGGTCCGTACAGTGTAAGAGCAGGGTAGTATGGGTCCGTACAGTGTAAGAGCAGGGTAGTATGGGTCCGTACTGTGTAAGAGCAGGGTAGTATGGGTCCGTACTGTGTAAGAGCAGGGTAGCATGGGTCTGTACTGTGTAAGAGCAGGGTAGTATGGGTCCGTACTGTGTAAGAGCAGGGTAGTATGGGTCCGTACAGTGTAAGAGCAGGGTAGTATGGGTATGCACTGTGTAAGAGCAGGGTAGTATGGGTCCGTACAGTGTAAGAGCAGGGTAGTATGGGTCTGTACTGTGTAAGAGCAGGGTAGTATGGGTATGCACTGTGTAAGAGCAGGGTAGTATGGGTATGCACTGTGTAAGAGCAGGGTAGTATGGGTCCGTACTGTGTAAGAGCAGGGTAGTATGGGTCCGTACTGTGTAAGAGCAGGGTAGTATGGGTCCGTACTGTGTAAGAGCAGGGTAGTATGGGTCCGTACTGTGTAAGAGCAGGGTAGTATGGGTCCGTACTGTGTAAGAGCAGGGTAGTATGGGTCCGTACTGTGTAAGAGCAGGGTAGTATGGGTCTGTACTGTGTAAGAGCAGGGTAGTATGGGTCTGTACTGTGTAAGAGCAGGGTAGTATGGGTATGCACTGTGTAAGAGCAGGGTAGTATGGGTCCGTACTGTGTAAGAGCAGGGTAGTATGGATATGCACTGTGTAAGAGCAGGGTAGTATGGGTCTGTACAGTGTAAGAGCAGGGTAGTATGGGTATGCACTGTGTAAGAGCAGGGTAGTATGGGTCTGTACAGTGTAAGAGCAGGGTAGTATGGGTATGTACTGTGTAAGAGCAGGGTAGTATGGGTATGCACTGTGTAAGAGCAGGGTAGTATGGGTATGCACTGTGTAAGAGCAGGGTAGTATGGGTCTGTACTGTGTAAGAGCAGGGTAGTATGGGTCTGTACTGTGTAAGAGCAGGGTAGTATGGGTATGCACTCTGTAAGAGCAGGGTAGTATGGGTCTGTACAGTGTAAGAGCAGGGTAGTATGGGTCCGTACTGTGTAAGAGCAGGGTAGTATGGGTATGCACTGTGTAAGAGCAGGGTAGTATGGGTATGCACTGTGTAAGAGCAGGGTAGTATGGGTCTGTACTGTGTAAGAGCAGGGTAGTATGGGTATGCACTGTGTAAGAGCAGGGTAGTATGGGTATGCACTGTGTAAGAGCAGGGTAGTATGGGTCTGTACTGTGTAAGAGCAGGGTAGTATGGATATGCACTGTGTAAGAGCAGGGTAGTATGGGTCTGTACAGTGTAAGAGCAGGGTAGTATGGGTCCGTACTGTGTAAGAGCAGGGTAGTATGGGTATGCACTGTGTAAGAGCAGGGTAGTATGGGTATGCACTGTGTAAGAGCAGGGTAGTATGGGTCTGTACTGTGTAAGAGCAGGGTAGTATGGGTCCGTACTGTGTAAGAGCAGGGTAGTATGGGTCTGTACTGTGTAAGAGCAGGGTAGTATGGGTCCGTACAGTGTAAGAGCAGGGTAGTATGGGTCTGTACTGTGTAAGAGCAGGGTAGTATGGGTATGTACTGTGTAAGAGCAGGGTAGTATGGGTCTGTACTGTGTAAGAGCAGGGTAGTATGGGTATGCACTGTGTAAGAGCAGGGTAGTATGGGTATGTACTGTGTAAGAGCAGGGTAGTATGGGTCCGTACTGTGTAAGAGCAGGGTAGTATGGGTCTGTACTGTGTAAGAGCAGGGTAGTATGGGTCCGTACTGTGTAAGAGCAGGGTAGTATGGGTCTGTACTGTGTAAGAGCAGGGTAGTATGGATATGCACTGTGTAAGAGCAGGGTAGTATGGGTCCGTACTGTGTAAGAGCAGGGTAGTATGGGTCCGTACTGTGTAAGAGCAGGGTAGTATGGGTATGTACTGTGTAAGAGCAGGGTAGTATGGGTCTGTACTGTGTAAGAGCAGGGTAGTATGGGTCTGTACTGTGTAAGAGCAGGGTAGTATGAGTCCGTACTGTGCAAGAGCAGGGTAGTATGGGTCCGTACTGTGTAAGAGCAGGGTAGTATGGGTCCGTACTGTGTAAGAGCAGGGTAGTATGGGTCCGTACTGTGTAAGAGCAGGGTAGTATGGGTCCGTACTGTGTAAGAGCAGGGTAGTATGGGTCCGTACTGTGTAAGAGCAGGGTAGTATGGGTATGTACTGTGTAAGAGCAGGGTAGTATGGGTCTGTACTGTGTAAGAGCAGGGTAGTATGGGTCTGTACTGTGTAAGAGCAGGGTAGTATGGGTATGTACTGTGTAAGAGCAGGGTAGTATGGGTCTGTACTGTGTAAGAGCAGGGTAGTATGGATATGCACTGTGTAAGAGCAGGGTAGTATGGGTCTGTACTGTGTAAGAGCAGGGTAGTATGGGTCTGTACTGTGTAAGAGCAGGGTAGTATGGGTATGTACTGTGTAAGAGCAGGGTAGTATGGGTCTGTACTGTGTAAGAGCAGGGTAGTATGGGTCCGTACTGTGTAAGAGCAGGGTAGTATGGGTATGCACTGTGTAAGAGCAGGGTAGTATGGGTCCGTACTGTGTAAGAGCAGGGTAGTATGGGTCCGTACTGTGTAAGAGCAGGGTAGTATGGGTCCGTACTGTGTAAGAGCAGGGTAGTATGGGTATGCACTGTGTAAGAGCAGGGTAGTATGGGTCCGTACTGTGTAAGAGCAGGGTAGTATGGGTCCGTACTGTGTAAGAGCAGGGTAGTATGGGTCCGTACTGTGTAAGAGCAGGGTAGTATGGGTCCGTACTGTGTAAGAGCAGGGTAGTATGGGTCCGTACTGTGTAAGAGCAGGGTAGTATGGGTCCGTACTGTGTAAGAGCAGGGTAGTATGGGTCCGTACTGTGTAAGAGCAGGGTAGTATGGGTCCGTACTGTGTAAGAGCAGGGTAGTATGGGTCCGTACTGTGTAAGAGCAGGGTAGTATGGGTCCGTACTGTGTAAGAGCAGGGTAGTATGGGTCCGTACTGTGTAAGAGCAGGGTAGTATGGGTCTGTACTGTGTAAGAGCAGGGTAGTATGGGTATGCACTGTGTAAGAGCAGGGTAGTATGGGTATGCACTGTGTAAGAGCAGGGTAGTATGGGTCTGTACTGTGTAAGAGCAGGGTAGTATGGGTCTGTACTGTGTAAGAGCAGGGTAGTATGGGTCCGTACTGTGTAAGAGCAGGGTAGTATGGGTATGCACTGTGTAAGAGCAGGGTAGTATAGGTCCGTACTGTGTAAGAGCAGGGTAGTATGGGTCTGTACTGTGTAAGAGCAGGGTAGTATGGGTATGCACTGTGTAAGAGCAGGGTAGTATGGGTCTGTACTGTGTAAGAGCAGGGTAGTATGGGTATGCACTGTGTAAGAGCAGGGTAGTATGGGTCTGTACTGTGTAAGAGCAGGGTAGTATGGGTCTGTACTGTGTAAGAGCAGGGTAGTATAGGTCCGTACTGTGTAAGAGCAGGGTAGTATGGGTCTGTACTGTGTAAGAGCAGGGTAGTATGGGTATGCACTGTGTAAGAGCAGGGTAGTATGGGTCTGTACTGTGTAAGAGCAGGGTAGTATGGGTCTGTACTGTTTAAGAGCAGTTTACTATGGATATGCACTCTGTAAGAGCAGGGTAGTATGGGTCTGTACTGTGTAAGAGCAGGGTAGTATGGGTATGTACTGTGTAAGAGCAGGGTAGTATGGGTCCGTACTGTGTAAGAGCAGGGTAGTATGGGTCCGTACTGTGTAAGAGCAGGGTAGTATGGGTCTGTACTGTGTAAGAGCAGGGTAGTATGGGTCTGTACTGTGTAAGAGCAGGGTAGTATGGGTATGCACTGTGTAAGAGCAGGGTAGTATGGGTCTGTACTGTGTAAGAGCAGGGTAGTATGGGTCTGTACTGTGTAAGAGCAGGGTAGTATGGATATATACTGTGTAAGAGCAGGGTAGTATGGGTCTGTACTGTGTAAGAGCAGGGTAGTATGGGTCCGTACTGTGTAAGAGCAGGGTAGTATGGGTATGCACTGTGTAAGAGCAGGGTAGTATGGGTATGCACTGTGTAAGAGCAGGGTAGTATGGGTATGCACTGTTTAAGAGCAGGGTAGTATGGGTATGCACTCTGTAAGAGCAGGGTAGTATGGGTCTGTACTGTGTAAGAGCAGGGTAGTATGGGTATGCACTGTGTAAGAGCAGGGTAGTATGGGTCCGTACTGTGTAAGAGCAGGGTAGTATGGATATGCACTGTGTAAGAGCAGGGTAGTATGGGTCTGTACAGTGTAAGAGCAGGGTAGTATGGGTCCGTACTGTGTAAGAGCAGGGTAGTATGGGTCTGTACTGTGTAAGAGCAGGGTAGTATGGGTCCGTACTGTGTAAGAGCAGGGTAGTATGGGTATGCACTCTGTAAGAGCAGGGTAGTATGGGTATGCACTGTGTAAGAGCAGGGTAGTATGGGTATGCACTGTGTAAGAGCAGGGTAGTATGGGTCTGTACTGTGTAAGAGCAGGGTAGTATGGGTCCGTACAGTGTAAGAGCAGGGTAGTATGGGTCTGTACTGTGTAAGAGCAGGGTAGTATGGGTATGCACTGTGTAAGAGCAGGGTAGTATGGGTATGCACTGTGTAAGAGCAGGGTAGTATGGGTCTGTACTGTGTAAGAGCAGGGTAGTATGGGTCTGTACTGTGTAAGAGCAGGGTAGTATGGGTCTGTACTGTGTAAGAGCAGGGTAGTATGGGTATGCACTGTGTAAGAGCAGGGTAGTATGGGTCTGTACTGTGTAAGAGCAGGGTAGTATGGGTCTGTACTGTGTAAGAGCAGGGTAGTATGGGTATGCACTGTGTAAGAGCAGGGTAGTATGGGTCTGTACTGTGTAAGAGCAGGGTAGTATGGGTCCGTACTGTGTAAGAGCAGGGTAGTATGGGTATGCACTGTGTAAGAGCAGGGTAGTATGGGTCTGTACTGTGTAAGAGCAGGGTAGTATGGGTATGCACTGTGTAAGAGCAGGGTAGTATAGGTCCGTACTGTGTAAGAGCAGGGTAGTATGGGTCTGTACTGTGTAAGAGCAGGGTAGTATGGGTATGCACTGTGTAAGAGCAGGGTAGTATGGGTCTGTACTGTGTAAGAGCAGGGTAGTATGGGTATGCACTGTGTAAGAGCAGGGTAGTATGGGTCTGTACTGTGTAAGAGCAGGGTAGTATGGGTCTGTACTGTGTAAGAGCAGGGTAGTATGGGTCTGTACTGTGTAAGAGCAGGGTAGTATGGGTCTGTACTGTGTAAGAGCAGGTTAGTATGGGTCCGTACTGTGTAAGAGCAGGGTAGTATGGGTCCGTACTGTGTAAGAGCAGGGTAGTATGGGTATGCACTGTGTAAGAGCAGGGTAGTATGGGTCTGTACTGTGTAAGAGCAGGGTAGTATGGGTATGCACTGTGTAAGAGCAGGGTAGTATAGGTCCGTACTGTGTAAGAGCAGGGTAGTATGGGTCTGTACTGTGTAAGAGCAGGGTAGTATGGGTATGCACTGTGTAAGAGCAGGGTAGTATGGGTCTGTACTGTGTAAGAGCAGGGTAGTATGGGTATGCACTGTGTAAGAGCAGGGTAGTATGGGTCTGTACTGTGTAAGAGCAGGGTAGTATGGGTATGCACTGTGTAAGAGCAGGGTAGTATGGGTCCGTACTGTGTAAGAGCAGGGTAGTATGGGTCCGTACAGTGTAAGAGCAGGGTAGTATGGGTCTGTACTGTGTAAGAGCAGGGTAGTATGGGTATGCACTGTGTAAGAGCAGGGTAGTATGGGTATGCACTGTGTAAGAGCAGGGTAGTATGGGTCTGTACTGTGTAAGAGCAGGGTAGTATGGGTCTGTACTGTGTAAGAGCAGGGTAGTATGGGTATGCACTGTGTAAGAGCAGGGTAGTATGGGTCTGTACTGTGTAAGAGCAGGGTAGTATGGGTCTGTACTGTGTAAGAGCAGGGTAGTATGGGTCTGTACTGTGTAAGAGCAGGGTAGTATGGGTCTGTACTGTGTAAGAGCAGGGTAGTATGGGTCTGTACTGTGTAAGAGCAGGGTAGTATGGGTCTGTACTGTGTAAGAGCAGGGTAGTATGGGTATGTACTGTGTAAGAGCAGGGTAGTATGGGTCCGTACTGTGTAAGAGCAGGATAGTATGGGTATGTACTGTGTAAGAGCAGGGTAGTGTGGGTCCGTACTGTGTAAGAGCAGGGTAGTGTGGGTCTGTACTGTGTAAGAGCAGGGTAGTATGGGTATGTACTGTGTAAGAGCAGGGTAGTATGGGTCCGTACTGTGTAAGAGCAGGGTAGTATGGGTCCGTACTGTGTAAGAGCAGGGTAGTATGGGTCCGTACTGTGTAAGAGCAGGGTAGTATGGGTCCGTACTGTGTAAGAGCAGGGTAGTATGGGTCTGTACTGTGTAAGAGCAGGGTAGTATGGGTATGCACTGTGTAAGAGCAGGGTAGTATGGGTATGCACTGTGTAAGAGCAGGGTAGTATGGGTCCGTACTGTGTAAGAGCAGGGTAGTATGGGTCCGTACAGTGTAAGAGCAGGGTAGTATGGGTCCGAACAGTGTAAGAGCAGGGTAGTATGGGTCTGTACTGTGTAAGAGCAGGGTAGTATGGGTCCGTACTGTGTAAGAGCAGGGTAGCATGGGTCTGTACTGTGTAAGAGCAGGGTAGTATGGGTCCGTACTGTGTAAGAGCAGGGTAGTATGGGTCCGTACAGTGTAAGAGCAGGGTAGTATGGGTATGCACTGTGTAAGAGCAGGGTAGTATGGGTCCGTACAGTGTAAGAGCAGGGTAGTATGGGTCTGTACTGTGTAAGAGCAGGGTAGTATGGGTATGCACTGTGTAAGAGCAGGGTAGTATGGG
The DNA here is from genome assembly GCF_031893055.1 of Leptodactylus fuscus. Taxonomy (NCBI): domain Eukaryota; kingdom Metazoa; phylum Chordata; class Amphibia; order Anura; family Leptodactylidae; genus Leptodactylus; species Leptodactylus fuscus. The sequence goes on along the minus strand of NC_134273.1, from coordinate 1,641,197 downwards.
TATGCACTGTGTAAGAGCAGGGTAGTATGGGTCCGTACTGTGTAATAGCAGGGTAGTATGGGTCCGTACTGTGTAAGAGCAGGGTAGTATGGGTCCGTACTGTGTAAGAGCAGGGTAGTATGGGTCCGTACTGTGTAAGAGCAGGGTAGTATGGGTATGTACTGTGTAAGAGCAGGGTAGTATGGGTATGCACTGTGTAAGAGCAGGGTAGTATGGGTATGCACTGTGTAAGAGCAGGGTAGTATGGGTCTGTACTGTGTAAGAGCAGGGTAGTATGGGTATGCACTGTATAAGAGCAGGGTAGTATGGGTATGCACTGTGTAAGAGCAGGGTAGTATGGGTATGCACTCTGTAAGAGCAGGGTAGTATGGGTCTGTACTGTGTAAGAGCAGGGTAGTATGGGTCCGTACTGTGTAAGAGCAGGGTAGTATGGATATGCACTGTGTAAGAGCAGGGTAGTATGGGTCTGTACAGTGTAAGAGCAGGGTAGTATGGGTATGCACTGTGTAAGAGCAGGGTAGTATGGGTCTGTACAGTGTAAGAGCAGGGTAGTATGGGTCTGTACTGTGTAAGAGCAGGGTAGTATGGGTCTGTACTGTGTAAGAGCAGGGTAGTATGGGTCTGTACTGTGTAAGAGCAGGGTAGTATGGGTCTGTACTGTGTAAGAGCAGGGTAGTATGGGTATGTACTGTGTAAGAGCAGGGTAGTATGGGTATGTACTGTGTAAGAGCAGGGTAGTATGGGTATGTACTGTGTAAGAGCAGGGTAGTATGGGTCCGTACAGTGTAAGAGCAGGGTAGTATGGGTCCGTACTGTGTAAGAGCAGGGTAGTATGGGTATGTACTGTGTAAGAGCAGGGTAGTATGGGTATGCACTGTGTAAGAGCAGGGTAGTATGGGTATGCACTGTGTAAGAGCAGGGTAGTATGGGTCTGTACTGTGTAAGAGCAGGGTAGTATGGGTCTGTACTGTGTAAGAGCAGGGTAGTATGGGTATGCACTCTGTAAGAGCAGGGTAGTATGGGTCTGTACAGTGTAAGAGCAGGGTAGTATGGGTCCGTACTGTGTAAGAGCAGGGTAGTATGGGTATGCACTGTGTAAGAGCAGGGTAGTATGGGTATGCACTGTGTAAGAGCAGGGTAGTATGGGTATGCACTGTGTAAGAGCAGGGTAGTATGGGTATGCACTGTGTAAGAGCAGGGTAGTATGGGTATGCACTGTGTAAGAGCAGGGTAGTATGGGTCTGTACTGTGTAAGAGCAGGGTAGTATGGGTCTGTACAGTGTAAGAGCAGGGTAGTATGGATATGCACTGTGTAAGAGCAGGGTAGTATGGGTATGCACTGTGTAAGAGCAGGGTAGTATGGGTCTGTACTGTGTAAGAGCAGGGTAGTATGGGTATGCACTGTGTAAGAGCAGGGTAGTATGGGTATGCACTGTGTAAGAGCAGGGTAGTATGGGTCTGTACTGTGTAAGAGCAGGGTAGTATGGATATGCACTGTGTAAGAGCAGGGTAGTATGGGTATGCACTGTGTAAGAGCAGGGTAGTATGGGTCCGTACAGTGTAAGAGCAGGGTAGTATGGGTCTGTACTGTGTAAGAGCAGGGTAGTATGGGTATGTACTGTGTAAGAGCAGGGTAGTATGGGTCTGTACTGTGTAAGAGCAGGGTAGTATGGGTATGCACTGTGTAAGAGCAGGGTAGTATGGGTATGTACTGTGTAAGAGCAGGGTAGTATGGGTCCGTACTGTGTAAGAGCAGGGTAGTATGGGTCTGTACTGTGTAAGAGCAGGGTAGTATGGGTCCGTACTGTGTAAGAGCAGGGTAGTATGGGTCTGTACTGTGTAAGAGCAGGGTAGTATGGATATGCACTGTGTAAGAGCAGGGTAGTATGGGTCCGTACTGTGTAAGAGCAGGGTAGTATGGGTCCGTACTGTGTAAGAGCAGGGTAGTATGGGTATGTACTGTGTAAGAGCAGGGTAGTATGGGTCCGTACTGTGTAAGAGCAGGGTAGTATGGGTCCGTACTGTGTAAGAGCAGGGTAGTATGGGTCCGTACTGTGTAAGAGCAGGGTAGTATGGGTATGTACTGTGTAAGAGCAGGGTAGTATGGGTCCGTACTGTGTAAGAGCAGGGTAGTATGGGTCCGTACTGTGCAAGAGCAGGGTAGTATGGGTCCGTACTGTGCAAGAGCAGGGTAGTATGGGTCCGTACTGTGTAAGAGCAGGGTAGTATGGGTCCGTACTGTGTAAGAGCAGGGTAGTATGGGTCCGTACTGTGTAAGAGCAGGGTAGTATGGGTCCGTACTGTGTAAGAGCAGGGTAGTATGGGTCCGTACTGTGTAAGAGCAGGGTAGTATGGGTATGTACTGTGTAAGAGCAGGGTAGTATGGGTCTGTACTGTGTAAGAGCAGGGTAGTATGGGTCTGTACTGTGTAAGAGCAGGGTAGTATGGGTATGTACTGTGTAAGAGCAGGGTAGTATGGGTCTGTACTGTGTAAGAGCAGGGTAGTATGGGTCTGTACTGTGTAAGAGCAGGGTATTATGGGTATGTACTGTGTAAGAGCAGGGTAGTATGGGTCTGTACTGTGTAAGAGCAGGGTAGTATGGGTCCGTACTGTGTAAGAGCAGGGTAGTATGGGTATGCACTGTGTAAGAGCAGGGTAGTATGGGTCTGTACTGTGTAAGAGCAGGGTAGTATGGGTCTGTACTGTGTAAGAGCAGGGTAGTATGGGTCTGTACTGTGTAAGAGCAGGGTAGTATGGGTATGTACTGTGTAAGAGCAGGGTAGTATGGGTCTGTACTGTGTAAGAGCAGGGTAGTATGGGTCCGTACTGTGTAAGAGCAGGGTAGTATGGGTATGCACTGTGTAAGAGCAGGGTAGTATGGGTCCGTACTGTGTAAGAGCAGGGTAGTATGGGTCCGTACTGTGTAAGAGCAGGGTAGTATGGGTCCGTACTGTGTAAGAGCAGGGTAGTATGGGTATGCACTGTGTAAGAGCAGGGTAGTATGGGTCCGTACTGTGTAAGAGCAGGGTAGTATGGGTATGCACTGTGTAAGAGCAGGGTAGTATGGGTCCGTACTGTGTAAGAGCAGGGTAGTATGGGTATGCACTGTGTAAGAGCAGGGTAGTATGGGTCCGTACTGTGTAAGAGCAGGGTAGTATGGGTATGCACTGTGTAAGAGCAGGGTAGTATGGGTATGCACTGTATAAGAGCAGGGTAGTATGGGTCCGTACTGTGTAAGAGCAGGGTAGTATGGGTATGCACTGTGTAAGAGCAGGGTAGTATGGGTCCGTACTGTGTAAGAGCAGGGTAGTATGGGTATGCACTGTGTAAGAGCAGGGTAGTATGGGTCCGTACTGTGTAAGAGCAGGGTAGTATGGGTCCGTACTGTGTAAGAGCAGGGTAGTATGGGTCCGTACTGTGTAAGAGCAGGGTAGTATGGGTCCGTACTGTGTAAGAGCAGGGTAGTATGGGTCCGTACTGTGTAAGAGCAGGGTAGTATGGGTCCGTACTGTGTAAGAGCAGGGTAGTATGGGTCCGTACTGTGTAAGAGCAGGGTAGTATGGGTCCGTACTGTGTAAGAGCAGGGTAGTATGGGTCCGTACTGTGTAAGAGCAGGGTAGTATGGGTCCGTACTGTGTAAGAGCAGGGTAGTATGGGTCTGTACTGTGTAAGAGCAGGGTAGTATGGGTCTGTACTGTGTAAGAGCAGGGTAGTATGGGTCTGTACTGTGTAAGAGCAGGGTAGTATGGGTCCGTACTTTGTAAGAGCAGGGTAGTATGGGTATGCACTGTGTAAGAGCAGGGTAGTATGGGTCTGTACTGTGTAAGAGCAGGGTAGTATGGGTATGCACTGTGTAAGAGCAGGGTAGTATGGGTATGCACTCTGTAAGAGCAGGGTAGTATGGGTCTGTACTGTGTAAGAGCAGGGTAGTATGGGTCCGTACTGTGTAAGAGCAGGGTAGTATGGGTCCGTACTGTGTAAGAGCAGGGTAGTATGGGTCTGTACTGTGTAAGAGCAGGGTAGTATGGGTATGCACTGTGTAAGAGCAGGGTAGTATGGGTCTGTACTGTGTAAGAGCAGGGTAGTATGGGTCTGTACTGTGTAAGAGCAGGGTAGTATGGGTATGCACTGTGTAAGAGCAGGGTAGTATGGGTCTGTACTGTGTAAGAGCAGGGTAGTATGGGTCTGTACTGTGTAAGAGCAGGGTAGTATGGGTCTGTACTGTGTAAGAGCAGGGTAGTATGGGTATGTACTGTGTAAGAGCAGGGTAGTATGGGTCTGTACTGTGTAAGAGCAGGGTAGTATGGATATGCACTGTGTAAGAGCAGGGTAGTATGGGTCTGTACTGTGTAAGAGCAGGGTAGTATGGGTCTGTACTGTGTAAGAGCAGGGTAGTATGGGTATGTACTGTGTAAGAGCAGGGTAGTATGGGTATGCACTGTGTAAGAGCAGGGTAGTATGGGTATGTACTGTGTAAGAGCAGGGTAGTATGGGTCCGTACTGTGTAAGAGCAGGGTAGTATGGGTATGCACTGTGTAAGAGCAGGGTAGTATGGGTCCGTACTGTGTAAGAGCAGGGTAGTATGGGTCCGTACTGTGTAAGAGCAGGGTAGTATGGGTCCGTACTGTGTAAGAGCAGGGTAGTATGGGTCCGTACTGTGTAAGAGCAGGGTAGTATGGGTATGCACTGTGTAAGAGCAGGGTAGTATGGGTCTGTACTGTGTAAGAGCAGGGTAGTATGGGTCTGTACTGTGTAAGAGCAGGGTAGTATGGGTCTGTACTGTGTAAGAGCAGGGTAGTATGGGTCCGTACAGTGTAAGAGCAGGGTAGTATGGGTATGCACTGTGTAAGAGCAGGGTAGTATGGGTATGCACTGTGTAAGAGCAGGGTAGTATGGGTCTGTACTGTGTAAGAGCAGGGTAGTATGGGTCTGTACTGTGTAAGAGCAGGGTAGTATGGGTCTGTACTGTGTAAGAGCAGGGTAGTATGGGTATGCACTGTGTAAGAGCAGGGTAGTATGGGTCTGTACTGTGTAAGAGCAGGGTAGTATGGGTCTGTACTGTGTAAGAGCAGGGTAGTATGGGTCTGTACTGTGTAAGAGCAGGGTAGTATGGGTCCGTACTGTGTAAGAGCAGGGTAGTATGGGTATGCACTGTGTAAGAGCAGGGTAGTATGGGTCCGTACAGTGTAAGAGCAGGGTAGTATGGGTCTGTACTGTGTAAGAGCAGGGTAGTATGGGTATGCACTGTGTAAGAGCAGGGTAGTATGGGTCCGTACTGTGTAAGAGCAGGGTAGTATGGGTATGTACTGTGTAAGAGCAGGGTAGTATGGGTCCGTACTGTGTAAGAGCAGGGTAGTATGGGTATGCACTGTGTAAGAGCAGGGTAGTATGGGTCCGTACTGTGTAAGAGCAGGGTAGTATGGGTATGTACTGTGTAAGAGCAGGGTAGTATGGGTCCGTACAGTGTAAGAGCAGGGTAGTATGGGTCCGTACTGTGTAAGAGCAGGGTAGTATGGGTATGCACTGTGTAAGAGCAGGGTAGTATGGGTCCGTACTGTGTAAGAGCAGGGTAGTATGGGTCTGTACTGTGTAAGAGCAGGGTAGTATGGGTATGCACTGTGTAAGAGCAGGGTAGTATGGGTCCGTACTGTGTAAGAGCAGGGTAGTATGGGTATGCACTGTGTAAGAGCAGGGTAGTATGGGTCCGTACAGTGTAAGAGCAGGGTAGTATGGGTCCGTACTGTGTAAGAGCAGGGTAGTATGGGTATGCACTGTGTAAGAGCAGGGTAGTATGGGTCCGTACTGTGTAAGAGCAGGGTAGTATGGGTCTGTACTGTGTAAGAGCAGGGTAGTATGGGTATGCACTGTGTAAGAGCAGGGTAGTATGGGTCCGTACTGTGTAAGAGCAGGGTAGTATGGGTCCGTACTGTGTAAGAGCAGGGTAGTATGGGTATGCACTGTGTAAGAGCAGGGTAGTATGGGTCTGTACTGTGTAAGAGCAGGGTAGTATGGGTCCGTACTGTGTAAGAGCAGGGTAGTATGGGTATGCACTGTGTAAGAGCAGGGTAGTATGGGTCCGTACAGTGTAAGAGCAGGGTAGTATGGGTCTGTACTGTGTAAGAGCAGGGTAGTATGGGTATGCACTGTGTAAGAGCAGGGTAGTATGGGTCCGTACTGTGTAAGAGCAGGGTAGTATGGGTATGTACTGTGTAAGAGCAGGGTAGTATGGGTATGTACTGTGTAAGAGCAGGGTAGTATGGGTCCGTACAGTGTAAGAGCAGGGTAGTATGGGTCCGTACTGTGTAAGAGCAGGGTAGTATGGGTCTGTACTGTGTAAGAGCAGGGTAGTATGGGTATGCACTGTGTAAGAGCAGGGTAGTATGGGTCCGTACTGTGTAAGAGCAGGGTAGTATGGGTATGCACTGTGTAAGAGCAGGGTAGTATGGGTCCGTACAGTGTAAGAGCAGGGTAGTATGGGTCCGTACTGTGTAAGAGCAGGGTAGTATGGGTATGCACTGTGTAAGAGCAGGGTAGTATGGGTCCGTACTGTGTAAGAGCAGGGTAGTATGGGTCTGTACTGTGTAAGAGCAGGGTAGTATGGGTATGCACTGTGTAAGAGCAGGGTAGTATGGGTCCGTACTGTGTAAGAGCAGGGTAGTATGGGTCCGTACTGTGTAAGAGCAGGGTAGTATGGGTATGCACTGTGTAAGAGCAGGGTAGTATGGGTCTGTACTGTGTAAGAGCAGGGTAGTATGGGTATGCACTGTGTAAGAGCAGGGTAGTATGGGTCCGTACAGTGTAAGAGCAGGGTAGTATGGGTCCGTACTGTGTAAGAGCAGGGTAGTATGGGTCTGTACTGTGTAAGAGCAGGGTAGTATGGGTATGCACTGTGTAAGAGCAGGGTAGTATGGGTCCGTACTGTGTAAGAGCAGGGTAGTATGGGTATGTACTGTGTAAGAGCAGGGTAGTATGGGTATGTACTGTGTAAGAGCAGGGTAGTATGGGTCCGTACAGTGTAAGAGCAGGGTAGTATGGGTCCGTACTGTGTAAGAGCAGGGTAGTATGGGTCTGTACTGTGTAAGAGCAGGGTAGTATGGGTATGCACTGTGTAAGAGCAGGGTAGTATGGGTCCGTACTGTGTAAGAGCAGGGTAGTATGGGTATGCACTGTGTAAGAGCAGGGTAGTATGGGTCCGTACAGTGTAAGAGCAGGGTAGTATGGGTCCGTACTGTGTAAGAGCAGGGTAGTATGGGTATGCACTGTGTAAGAGCAGGGTAGTATGGGTCCGTACTGTGTAAGAGCAGGGTAGTATGGGTCTGTACTGTGTAAGAGCAGGGTAGTATGGGTATGCACTGTGTAAGAGCAGGGTAGTATGGGTCCGTACTGTGTAAGAGCAGGGTAGTATCTCCTGCACTATCTTTCATTATCACCTCTGCGCACATTTGTGTAAGTCGTGAGCGTCTACACCTGTGCACCAGCAGACACAATGTGAACACGGGGTTGCAGAAACCTGCAGCTTAGGAAATCTGAAATAAATGATGTTGGGGTAATTGAAGATCACAAAGCGGAGTGCGATGAGGAAACCTGTGGCTGACAATACAAAGATTGGGGACTTTGTTCCTGCACAGAGGACGCAGCGATGAGACGCACACAGCAGGCAGCGGCTGCAGCTCTAACACAATTACACAGAGATGTGACAATTTCGCTGCAGAGAAATGTCGGAAAACATGTCATTAAGGCGCTGACAGTGGAGTCTAATGCAAAGCACATTTACATTCCCATCCATCAAAGACATGGGCGCTTAACCCCTGCATTCCCCCATCTGACCCAATTACTCCACGTTCTGGCACCCGCCACACCGGACAATTATTAGTATTCTTACTCAGGAGCCCCAGCCCGAAAAATATATCACCAAACAGGTCGGAGGCCTTCAGCAGAGCCGGACTGGCCCCCCGCGTACCCCAAATAACTCTCTGGGACTTCAGCTGCATCCTGGGTTGTACAACGTGGAAAAGCAGAGATCTGTAACTCACTGATACTGCCCCCACATACTGCCCCCACATACTGCCTACTACCCCCTCATACTGCCTACTACCCCCTCATACTGCCTACTACCCCCTCATACTGCCTACTACCCCCTCATACTGCCTACTGCCCCCTCATACTGCCTACTGCCCCCACCTACTGCCTACTGCCCCCTCAAACTGCCTACTGCCCCCTCATACTGCCTACTGCCCCCACATACTGCCTACTGCCCCCTCATACTGCCTACTGCCCCCACCTACTGCCTACTGCCCCCTCAAACTGCCTACTGCCCCACATACTGCCTACTGCCCCCCCCCTCATACTGCCTACTACCCCCTCATATTGCCTACTACCCCCTCATATTGCCTACTGCCCCCTCAAACTGCCTACTGCCTCAACATACTGCCTACTGCCCCCTCATACTGCCTACTGCCCCCACATACTGCCTACTGCCTCAACATACTGCCTACTGCCCCCACATACTGCCTATGGACGCATTATGGGGACATTATACTGTATGGAGGCATTATGGGGACATTATACTGTATGGAGGCATTATGGGGACATTATACTGTATGGAGGCATTATGGGGACATTATACTGTATGGAGGCATTATGGGGACATTATACTGTATGGGGGCATTATGGAGACATTATACTGTATGGAGGCATTATGGGGACATTATACTGTATGGAGGCATTATGGGGACATTATACTGTATGGAGGCATTATGGGGACATTATACTGTATGGGGGCATTATGGAGACATTATACTGTATGGAGGCATTATGGGGACATTATACTGTATGGAGGCATTATGGGGACATTATACTGTATGGAGGCATTATGGGGACATTATACAGTATGGAGGCATTATGGGGACATTATACTGTATGGAGGCATTATGGGGACATTATACTGTATGGAGGCATTATGGGGACATTATACTGTATGGAGGCATTATGGGGACATTATACTGTATGGAGGCATTATGGGGACATTATACTGTATGGAGGCATTATGGGGACATTATACTGTATGGAGGCATTATGGGGACATTATACTGTATGGAGGCATTATGGGGACATTATACTGTATGGAGGCATTATGGGGACATTATACTGTATGGAGGCATTATGGGGACATTATACAGTATGGAGGCATTATGGAGACATTATACAGTATGGAGGCATTATGGAGACATTATACAGTATGGAGGCATTATGGGGACATTATACAGTATGGAGGCATTATGGGGACATTATACTGTATGGAGGCATTATGGGGACATTATACAGTATGGAGGCATTATGGAGACATTATACAGTATGGAGGTATTATGGGGACATTACACAGTATGGAGGCATTATGGGGACATTACACAGTATGGAGGCCTTATGGGGACATTATACAGTATGGAGACATCATGGGGACATTATACAGTATGGAGGCATTATGGGGACATTACACAGTATGGAGGCCTTATGGGGACATTATACAGTATGGGGGCATTATGGGGACATTATACTGTATGGAGGCATTATGGGAACATTATACAGTATGGAGGCATTATGGGGACATTATACAGTATGGAGGCATTATGGGGACATTATACTGTATGGAGGCATTATGAGGACATTATACAGTATGGAGGCATTATGGGGACATTATACTGTATGGAGGCATTATGGGGACATTATACAGTATGGAGGCATTATGGGGACATTATACTGTATGGAGACATCATGGGGACATTATACAGTATGGAGGCATTATGGGAACATTATACAGTATGGAGGCATTATGGGGACATTATACAGTATGGAGGCATTATGGGGACATTATACTGTATGGAGGCATTATGGGGACATTATACAGTATGGAGGCATTATGGGAACATTATACAGTATGGAGGCATTATGGGGACATTATACTGTATGGAGGCATTATGGGGACATTATACAGTATGGAGGCATTATGGGAACATTATACAGTATGGAGGCATTATGGGGACATTATACAGTATGGAGGCATTATGGGGACATTATACTGTATGGAGGCATTATGGGGACATTATACAGCATGGAGGCATTATGGGGACATTATACAGTATGGGGGCATTATGGGGACATTATACAGTATGGGGGCATTATGGGGACATTATACTGTATGGAGGCATTATGGGGACATTATACAGTATGGAGGCATTATGGGGACATTATACAGTATGGAGGCATTATGGGAACATTATACTGTATGGAGGCATTATGGGGACATTATACTGTATGGAGGCATTATGGGGACATTATACTGTATGGAGGCATTATGGGGACATTATACAGTATGGAGGCATTATGGGGACATTATACTGTATAGAGGCATTATGGGGACATTATACTGTATGGAGGCATTATGGGGACATTATACTGTATGGAGGCATTATGGGAACATTATACAGTATGGAGGCATTATGGGGACATTATACTGTATGGAGGCATTATGGGGACATTATACTGTATGGAGGCATTATGGGGACATTATACTGTATGGAGGCATTATGGGGACATTATACTGTATGGAGGCATTATGGGGACATTATACTGTATGGAGGCATTATGGGGACATTGTACAGTATGGAGGCATTATGGGGACATTGTACAGTATGGAGGCATTATGGGGACATTATACAGTATGGAGGCATTATGGGGACATTATACTGTATGGAGGCATTATGGGGACATTATACTGTATGGAGGCATTATGGGGACATTATACTGTATGGAGGCATTATGGGGACATTATACAGTATGGAGGCGTTATGGGGACATTACACAGTATGGAGGCATTATGGGGACATTATACAGTATGGAGGCATTATGGGGACATTATACAGTATGGAGGCATTATGGGGACATTATACAGTATGGAGGCATTATGGGGACATTGTACAGTATGGAGGCATTATGGGGACATTATACTGTATGGGGGCATTATGGGGACATTATACTGTATGGAGGCATTATGGGGACATTATACAGTATGGAGGCATTATGGGGACATTATACTGTATGGAGGCATTATGGGGACATTGTACAGTATGGAGGCATTATGGGGACATTATACAGTATGGAGGCATTATGGGGACATTATACAGTATGGAGGCATTATGGGGACATTATACTGTATGGAGGTATTATGGGGACAATATACAGTATGGCGGCATCATGGGGACATTATGCAGTATGGAGGCATTATGGGGACATTATACAGTATGGAGGCATTATGGGGACATTATACAGTATGAAGGCATTATGGGGACATTATACTGTATGGAGGCATTATGGGGACATTATACAGTATGGAGGCATTATGGGGACATTATACTGAATGGAGGCATTATGGGGACATTATACAGTATGGGGGCATTATGGGGACATTATACAGTATGGGGGAATTATGGGGACATTATACTGTATGGAGGCATTATGAGGACATTATACAGTATGGAGGCATTATGGGGACATTATACTGTATGGAGGCATTATGGGGACATTATACTGTATGGGGGCATTATGGGGACATTATACTGTATGGAGGCATTATGGGGACATTATACTGTATGGAGGCATTATGGGGACATTACACATTATGGAGGCCTTATGGGGACATTATACTGTATGGGGGCATTATGGGGACATTATACTGTATGGAGGCATTATGGGGACATTATACTGTATGGAGGCATTATGGGGACATTATACTGTATGGAGGCATTATGGGGACATTACACAGTATGGAGGCCTTATGGGGACATTATACAGTATGGAGACATCATGGGGACATTATACTGTATGGAGGCATTATGGGGACATTATACTGTATGGAGGCATTATGGGGACATTATACTGTATGGAGGCATTATGGGGACATTATACAGTATGGAGGCATTATGGGGACATTATACTGTATGGAGGCATTATGGGGACATTATACTGTATGGGGGCATTATGGGGACATTATACTGTATGGAGGCATTATGGGGACATTATACTGTATGGAGGCATTATGGGGACATTATACTGTATGGAGGCATTATGGGGACATTATACTGTATGGGGGCATTATGGGGACATTATACTGTATGGGGGCATTATGAGGACATTATACAGTATGGAGGCATTATGGGGACATTATACTGTATGGAGGCATTATGGGGACATTATACTGTATGGGGGCATTATGGGGACATTATACTGTATGGAGGCATTATGGGGACATTATACTGTATGGAGGCATTATGGGGACATTACACATTATGGAGGCCTTATGGGGACATTATACTGTATGGGGGCATTATGGAGACATTATACAGTATGAAGGCATTATGGGAACATTATACTGTATGGAGGCATTATGGGGACATTATACAGTATGAAGGCATTATGGGAACATTATACTGTATGGAGGCATTATGGGGACATTACACATTATGGAGGCCTTATGGGGACATTATACTGTATGGAGGCATTATGGGGACATTATACTGTATGGGGGCATTATGGGTACATTATACAGTATGGAGGCATTATGGGGACATTATACAGTATGGGGGCATTATGGGGACATTATACTGTATGGAGGCATTATGGGGACATTATACTGTATGGAGGCATTATGGGGACATTATACTGTATGGAGGCATTATGGGGACATTATACTGTATGGAGGCATTATGGGGACATTATACAGTATGGAGGCATTATGGGGACATTATACAGTATGGAGGCATTATGGGGACATTACACAGTATGGAGGCCTTATGGGGACATTATACAGTATGGAGACATCATGGGGACATTATACTGTATGGAGGCATTATGGGGACATTATACTGTATGGAGGCATTATGGGGACATTATACTGTATGGAGGCATTATGGGGACATTATACAGTATGGAGGCATTATGGGGACATTATACTGTATGGAGGCATTATGGGGACATTATACTGTATGGAGGCATTATGGGGACATTATACTGTATGGAGGCATTATGGGGACATTATACTGTATGGAGGCATTATGGGGACATTATACTGTATGGAGGCATTATGGGGACATTACACAGTATGGAGGCCTTATGGGGACATTATACAGTATGGAGACATCATGGGGACATTATACTGTATGGAGGCATTATGGGGACATTATACTGTATGGAGGCATTATGGGGACATTATACTGTATGGAGGCATTATGGGGACATTATACAGTATGGAGGCATTATGGGGACATTATACAGTATGGAGGCATTATGGGGACATTATTCTGTATGGAGGCATTATGGGGACATTATACAGTATGGAGGCATTATGGGGACATTATACTGTATGGAGGCATTATGGGGACATTATACTGTATGGAGGCATTATGGGGACATTATACAGTATGCAGGCATTATGGGGACATTATACAGTATGGAGGCATTATGGGGACATTACACAGTATGGAGGCATTATGGGGACATTATACAGTATGGGGGCATTATGGGGACATTATACAGTATGGGGGCATTATGGGGACATTATACTGTATGGAGGCATTATGGGGACATTATACAGTATGGAGGCATTATGGGGACATTGTACTGTATGGAGGCATTATGGGGACATTATACTGTATGGAGGCATTATGGGGACATTATACAGTATGGAGGCATTATGGGGACATTATACAGTATGGAGGCATTATGGGGACATTATACTGTATAGAGGCATTATGGGGACATTATACTGTATGGAGGCATTATGGGGACATTATACTGTATGGAGGCATTATGGGGACATTATACAGTATGGAGGCATTATGGGGACATTATACTGTATGGGGGCATTATGGGGACATTATACAGTATGGAGGCATTATGGGGACATTATACTGTATGGGGGCATTATGGGGACATTATACTGTATGGGGGCATTATGGGGACATTATACTGTATGGGGGCATTATGGGGACATTATACAGTATGGAGGCATTATGGGGACATTATACTGTATGGAGGCATTATGGGGACATTATACTGTATAGAGGCATTATGGGGACATTATACAGTATGGAGGCATTATGGGGACATTATACTGTATGGGGGCATTATGGGGACATTATACAGTATGGAGGCATTATGGGGACATTATACTGTATGGGGGCATTATGGGGACATTATACTGTATGGGGCATTATGGGGACATTATACTGTATGGGGGCATTATGGGGACATTATACAGTATGGGGGCATTATGGGGACATTATACTGTATGGGGGCATTATGGGGACATTATACTGTATGGGGGCATTAAGGGGACATTATACTGTATAGAGGCATTATGGGGACATTATACTGTATGGAGGTATTATGGGGACATTATACTGTGTATGGGTTTCTATGGCTCTATTTTATTGTGTGGCCATTATAATATTGGAGGACATATTGGATCTGTATACTGTGTCAAGTTACTATGGGTGTATTATATTGTGTGAGGGCACTATGGGGCCATTATAGTATTCATAGGTACTATTGTGTCATTATACTGTGTAGGGGACATTATAGCATACCTCCAGTTATAAACAACAGTTCTTCTTATCTTCTTCTGACTGTTGTTTATATAAGGTCTCCATATTCCGCCTCATATACAGAGCTCTATAGAAAGTAACTCAGCCTGAGAAGTGCAGAAGAGAACAGATCTCCTTACTAAGATATAAGACAAGGTTCCTTCTGTTCACCTGCACTATTCAGATATACTATGTTGTGTATAGGTGGCAGTACACTTTAAGGTATACTCCATGCAGATACATATAGACCCACTATACTCTATGTATACTCCATGCAGTTACATATAGACCCACTATACTCTATGTATACTCCATGCAGTTACATATATACCCACTATACTCTATGTATACTCCATGCAGTTACATATAGATACAATGTACTCTATGTATACTCCATGCAGTTACATATAGACCCACTATACTCTATGTATACTCCATGCAGTTACATATATACCCACTATACTCTATGTATACTCCATGCAGTTACATATAGATACAATGTACTCTATGTATACTCCATGCAGTTACATATAGACCCACTATACTCTATGTATACTCCATGCAGTTACATATATACCCACTATACTCTATGTATACTCCATGCAGTTACATATAGACCCACTATACTCTATGTATACTCCATGCAGTTACATATATACCCACTATACTCTATGTATACTCCATGCAGTTACATATAGATACAATGTACTCTATGTATACTCCATGCAGTTACATATAGACCCACTATTCCCTATGTAGAGCTCTCTCTCACCTGGAGAAACCCGGGAACACTGTGAGAATAATGTCCTGTGATTTCTCCACCATCAGCCAGGACTACTGAGGGAGAAGCTGGACCTTGGTGGAGGGACCATCACCTGTCCTACTGGATCCTAGACTACCTGACACCCCGCCCTCAGTATGTGAGAGCCCGGGACGGTGTGTCTGACACTGTGATCTGCTCTCGCCCCTGCTCACACTGTACACGGCTGACTTTAGGTACAACTCCTCCAGCTGTTACTTACAGAAGTCCTCCGATGTCTCTGTAATAGTGGCCTCACCACAGACGGGGGCGACAGCGAGTACAGAGACTTATACCGGGACTGTGTGGACTGGGGTCAGCGGAGCCACCTCAGGATTAATGCCGGGAAGACCAAGGAGATGGTGGAGGACTTTAGTAAGCGGAGGAGGGCCCCGAATCTGGTGGAGATCCAGGGGACGGGCAGTGAGATAGTCAGGACCTATAAGTACCGGGGTGCGCTCCCCAATAATAAGCTGGACCGGGCCGATCACCTGGAGGCGCTGCACAGTAATGGACACACTAAGCTCTACCTGCTCAGGAGGCCGAGGGGCTGCGGGGTCCAGGGGACACTTCTTAGGGCCGGGGGTCCAGGGGACACTTCTTAGGGCCTTCTTCAACTCTGTGGTTGCCTCAGCCATCTTTTTCGGTGTGGCCTGCTGGGGGCGCTGTATACCAGCCAGGGATAGGAATAGACTTGTCAGGCTGGTTAGAAGGGCCGGCTCTGTCCTGGGGAGCCCCTGGACCCAGTACAGGTGGGGGGTGACAGAAGGATACTGTCCGTGGTGACCTCCATGTGGGAGAACATCTCCCACCCCATGTATGGGACCTTGATGGGACTTGGCGCAGTGTAAGTGACCGTCTGCTTCACCCCAAGTGTGAGAAGGAGCTATCGCAGGTCCTTCCTTCCAACCGCGAGCAGGCTGTATAATCTACAACAGACCGAGCGCAGACTCCGCACAGACAGCTAATGACTATGACTATGAAGTCTTCCTTCTTCTCCTCCTTAGCTGCTCTGGACTCCTAGTATATCTTCTCTCCTCAGTCTGTGTGTCCTGTAATATATTCCTGTGTATTATCCTGTATCTGTATTACTAGGCTGCTGTACATACTGAGTATCCGCACTGTGCGACTATTACAGGATTATCTTATTTTATTCTATACTCTATGTATACTCCGTGCAGTTACATATAGATACAATATGCTCTATGTATACGCCATACAGTTACATATAGTGTAGTATATATTGCATGTACTTGATATCCTGGCGCTGTGTAAATTGTGACCCCTGTGCAGCTTCTCTTACGTATCAGTGAGGGTGACACACGTCGCCACCCCTGATCCGTCATTCCGGCAATGAGACATATAAATTGATGCTTTCTGTAACACGCAGCAAATCAAATCTAGGAAGCCTCACAACATCCCCGTAATGTGACAGAAAATGAGGAGAAACAAATGTTCAGAAGGCGACTCCCCAAGATTTAATATTCCCCGGCCTGGTACCAGCTCGGAATTAATCATGGAATCCCAAATCTAATTGGTCGCAGGAATCCCGGATCTCGGCGTCTTCTGACCCTATTACAGGGTGGCGTTATTATGACATTATTTTATATTACAGGGGAAGGTCGGAAGAAATCCCATTACAGCTCATTTTTCATCTTCTAGCCGGGGTTCCCCATGTCTGAATACAGGGGCCCGGCCTGCGATGTGCACGCCGCCACCGCCGCACTGGTATTCATCTACAATTTATAATAATTACACCTCAGATGGACGGACTAAACGGAGACAAAAACGTCAGGAATAAAAATGAAAACAACAATTGTGACAGATGTTATTACTGCGAGAAGGAATAAGCCGGAGTCCAGGAGAGCCACGCAACAGCCGGAACACTACAGCCAGACAACAAGAGGAAGTCCCAGAAATAGTCAATAGTGACTACAGGAACAGCTACAATGTATCAATACATCGCAACAGCCGGAGCCCTACAGCTATAAGAACACAATAGCTGCAGATGAATACAATCTATTACTATCTGTTATCAGCCATGTCAGGAGAGGCCGACTGTAGGACAGGGGAATACAATCTATTACTATCTGTTATCAGCCATGTCAGGAGAGGAGAGGCCGACTGTAGGACAGGGGAATACAATCTATTACTATCTGTTATCAGCCATGTCAGGAGAGGCCGACTGTAGGACAGGGGAATACAATCTATTACTATCTGTTATCAGCCATGTCAGGAGAGGCCGACTGTAGGACAGGGGAATACAATCTATTACTATCTGTTATCAGCCATGTCAAGAGAGGAGAGGCCGACTGTAGGACAGGAGAATACAATCTATTACTATCTGTTATCAGCCATGTCAGGAGAGGAGAGGCCGACTGTAGGACAGGGGAATACAATCTATTACTATCTGTTATCAGCCATGTCAGGAGAGGAGAGGCCGACTGTAGGACAGGGGAATACAATCTATTACTATCTGTTATCAGCCATGTCAAGAGAGGCCGACTGTAGGACAGGAGAATACAATCTATTACTATCTGTTATCAGCCATGTCAGGAGAGGAGAGGCCGACTGTAGGACAGGAGAATACAATCTATTACTATCTGTTATCAGCCATGTCAGGAGAGGAGAGGCCGACTGTAGGACAGGGGAATACAATCTATTACTATCTGTTATCAGCCATGTCAGGAGAGGAGAGGCCGACTGTAGGACAGGGGAATACAATCTATTACTATCTGTTATCAGCCATGTCAGGAGAGGCCGACTGTAGGACAGGGGAATACAATCTATTACTATCTGTTATCAGCCATGTCAGGAGAGGAGAGGCCGACTGTAGGACAGGGGAATACAATCTATTACTATCTGTTATCAGCCATGTCAGGAGAGGCCGACTGTAGGACAGGGGAATACAATCTATTACTATCTGTTATCAGCCATGTCAAGAGAGGAGAGGCCGACTGTAGGACAGGAGAATACAATCTATTACTATCTGTTATCAGCCATGTCAGGTGGGGCCGACTGTAGGACAGGGGAATACAATCTATTACTATCTGTTATCAGCCATGTCAGGTGGGGCCGACTGTAGGACAGGGGAATACAATCTATTACTATCTGTTATCAGCCATGTCAGGAGGGGAGAGGCCGACTGTAGGACAGGAGAATACAATCTATTACTATCTCTTATCAACCATGTCAGGAGAGGAGAGGCCGACTGTAGGACAGGGGAATACAATCTATTACTATCTGTTATCAGCCATGTCAGGAGAGGAGAGGCCGACTGTAGGACAGGAGAATACAATCTATTACTATCTGTTATCAGCCATGTCAGGAGAGGAGAGGACGACTGTAGGACAGGAGAATACAATCTATTACTATCTGTTATCAGCCATGTCAGGAGAGGAGAGGCCGACTGTAGGACAGGGGAATACAATCTATTACTATCTGTTATCAGCCATGTCAGGAGAGGCCGACTGTAGGACAGGGGAATACAATCTATTACTATCTGTTATCAGCCATGTCAGGAGGGGAGAGGCCGACTGTAGGACAGGGGAATACAATCTATTACTATCTGTTATCAGCCATGTCAGGAGAGGCCGACTGTAGGACAGGGGAATACAATCTATTACTATCTGTTATCAGCCATGTCAGGAGAGGCCGACTGTAGGACAGGGGAATACAATCTATTACTATCTGTTGTCAGCCATGTCAGGAGAGAAGAGGCCGACTGTAGGACAGGGGAATACAATCTATTACTATCTGTTATCAGCCATGTCAGCAGAGGAGAGGCCGACTGTAGGACAGGGGAATACAATCTATTACTATCTGTTATCAGCCATGTCAGGAGAGGAGAGGCCGACTGTAGGACAGGGGAATACAATCTATTACTATCTGTTATCAGCCATGTCAGGAGAGGCCGACTGTAGGACAGGGGAATACAATCTATTACTATCTGTTATCAGCCATGTCAGGAGGGGAGAGGCCGACTGTAGGACAGGGGAATACAATCTATTACTATCTGTTATCAGCCATGTCAGGAGAGGCCGACTGTAGGACAGGGGAATACAATCTATTACTATCTGTTATCAGCCATGTCAGGAGAGGCCGACTGTAGGACAGGGGAATACAATCTATTACTATCTGTTGTCAGCCATGTCAGGAGAGAAGAGGCCGACTGTAGGACAGGGGAATACAATCTATTACTATCTGTTATCAGCCATGTCAGCAGAGGAGAGGCCGACTGTAGGACAGGGGAATACAATCTATTACTATCTGTTATCAGCCATGTCAGGAGAGGCCGACTGTAGGACAGGAGAATACAATCTATTACTATCTGTTATCAGCCATGTCAGGAGAGGAGAGGCCGACTGTAGGACAGGGGAATACAATATATTTCTATCTGTTATCTGCCATGTCAGGAGAGGAGAGGCCGACTGTAGGACAGGGGAATACAATATATTACTATCTGTTATCTGCCATGTCAGGAGAGGAGAGGCCGACTGTAGGACAGGGGAATACAATCTATTACTATCTGTTATCAGCCATGTCAGGAGGGGAGAGGCCGACTGTAGGACAGGTGAATACAATCTATTACTATCTGGTATCAGCCATGTCAGGAGAGGAGAGGCCGACTGTAGGACAGGAGAATACAATCTATTACTATCTGTTATCAGCCATGTCAGGAGGGGAGAGGCCGACTGTAGGACAGGGGAATACAATCTATTACTATCTGTTATCAGCCATGTCAGGAGAGGAGAGGCCGACTGTAGGACAGGAGAATACAATCTATTACTATCTGGTATCAGCCATGTCAGGAGAGGAGAGGCCGACTGTAGGACAGGAGAATACAATCTATTACTACCTGTTATCAGCCATGTCAGGAGAGGAGAGGCCGACTGCAAGACAGGGGAATACAATCTATTACTATCTGTTATCAGCCATGTCAGGAGAGGAGAGGCCGACTGCAAGACAGGGGAATACAATCTATTACTATCTGTTATCAGCCATGTCAGGAGAGAAGAGGCCGACTGTAGGACAAGATAATACAATCTATTACTATCTGTTATCAGCCATGTCAGGAGAGGTGAGGCCGACTGTAGGACAGGAGAATACAATCTGTTACTATCTGTTATCAGCCATGTCAGGAGAGGAGAGGCCGACTGTAGGACAGGGGAATACAATCTATTACTATCTGTTATCAGCCATGTCAGGAGAGGCCGACTGTAGGACAGGGGAATACAATCTATTACTATCTGTTATCAGCCATGTCAGGAGAGGCCGACTGTAGGACAGGGGAATACAATCTATTACTATCTGTTATCAGCCATGTCAGGAGAGGAGAGGCCGACTGTAGGACAGGGGAATACAATCTATTACTATCTGGTATCAGCCATGTCAGGAGAGGAGAGGCCGACTGTAGGACAGGGGAATACAATCTATTACTATCTGGTATCAGCCATGTCAGGAGAGGAGAGGCCGACTGTAGGACAGGAGAATACAATCTATTACTATCTGTTATCAGCCATGTCAGGAGAGGAGAGGCCGACTGTAGGACAGGGGAATACAATCTATTACTATCTGGTATCAGCCATGTCAGGAGAGGAGACTCTGATGATTTCTCAAAGGAATAAGTGACTGGAAGTAAAATATAATCTCTTCTGTTAGGTTGAGCTGGTACATGAGACTTTAGGCCTCTATTCCAACTGATGCAGACAACAATATCAAATAGTGGATGTGGAGTGGAATAAATCTGTGTGTGTCATCACTGCCTTACATGATGAGATTACTAACCCTCACATATGAACTCATGGATTTGTCAGTTAGCTCCTGCAGTGATGCTGCGCCCCCCTCCCCGGATCTATAGATACAATTTTTCTCGGGGTATGGAAACCTTTACACTTATATAAGCCATATAGTGTAGCCAAGCTAATGGAGTCTTGGTGGGAACAACATAACAGCGTGACGTCCTACGAGGATTGTTCTGCGACTTTCTATTCCAATTGTGCTGTGCAGTTATGAACGCTGACAACCCCGACCCCTCGGCAGCCGCCATATTGTCAGAGCACCATTAAACTTCTTCATTATCAAGCTCAGACAGAATCTTCAAATCCTTCCCGAGACACAAAGAGAAAGTCTTCATAGCACAAGTTGTGGAGTGCGGCGCAGCCTGCGCCGTCTGATGTGTCCTTGGGCCAATGGATAAGACAGGATTGAAAGTCGCCATCGTGGAAAAGTAATGAAAAGATATAATTTGATTCGGAGCTGAAAGGCACTTGTCAGAAAATCAGGATTTTATACAAAAGTTAAAAAGTTAAAACTTTTATGTGGCATTTAAAGCAACGGGAAAATCAGTGAGAAGAAGGCGATCCGAGAGAAAGTCAATTTACTTACAACACGTCTGCGACCGTGACTCAAAGACAGGAATCTTCCCTGGGCCAGTCCCAGTCTGCACTCATTAAAGCCATTGTACATGGGGCTGACGTCCTGAGCCCATTAAACACATATGAGATTACTTAAAAGGACGCACGGAAAAATATTTTGCTGATTGGCGCAGCAGAGGGTCGTCCCCTCCCCTGCAACAGAGACTCGTAAACCGCCGCCTGCGCAGGGGGCATCACTAACAGCACGTACAGCTCCACTTCACAGCCCGGCCTAATTGATCTAACACAGTCCAGGGGACCTGACGGGGGAGGGGGACAGCGCTGACTATGTCAGGTGGGAACTGGGGACAGAGGGGGCAAATACACAAGTCACTGGTAGGGAACATGTCAACAAGATACAGGGGAGGCGGCCAAGGAAGAAGCCAAGACACAAATCCAAGGTAGGAGAGTCAGGCTGTGAAGTATAAGGGAACGTTCACACAGCACAATTTGCTACTGATTTTCAGTTGGATTCCAATTGTATTTAATAGGAGAGAGAGATTGGAACAGAATGCTAATAAATGAGAAATCACCAGCTGGTGACTGCACCAGCAGAATAGTGAGCGCAGCTCTGGAGTATAATACAGGATAAGTAATGTAATGTATGTACACAGTGACTGTACCAGCAGAATAGTGAGCACAGCTCTGGAGTATAATACAGGATAAGTAATGTAATGTATGTACACAGTGACTGTACCAGAAGAATATTGAGCGCAGCTCTGGAGTATAATACAGGATAAGTAATGTAATGTATGTACACAGTGACTGCACCAGCAGAATAGTGAGCGCAGCTCTGGAGTATAATACAGGATAAGTAATGTAATGTATGTACACAGTGACTGTACCAGCAGAATAGTGAGCGCAGCTCTGGGGTATAATACAGGATAAGTAATGTAATGTATGTATACAGTGACTGCACCAGCAGAATAGTGAGCGCAGCTCTGGGGTATAATACAGGATAAGTAATGTAATGTATGTACACAGTGACTGTACCAGCAGAATAGTGAGTGCAGCTCTGGAGTATAATACAGGATAAGTAATGTAATGTATGTACACAGTGACTGCACCAGCAGAATAGTGAGTGCAGCTCTGGAGTATAATACAGGATAAGTAATGTAATGTATGTACACAGTGACTGTACCAGCAGAATAGTGAGCGCAGCTCTGGAGTATAATACAGGATAAGTAATGTAATGTATGTACACAGTGACTGCACCAGCAGAATAGTGAGCGCAGCTCTGGAGTATAATACAGGATAAGTAATGTAATGTATATACACAGTGACTGTACCAGCAGAATAGTGAGCGCAGCTCTGGGGTATAATACAAGATAAGTAATGTATGTACACAGTGACTGTACCAGCAGAATAGTGTGCGCAGCTCTGGAGTATAATACAAGGTAAGTAATGTAATGTATGTACACAGTGACTGCACCAGCAGAATAGTGAGCGCAGCTCCCGAGTATAATACAGGATAAGTAATGTAATGTATGTACACAGTGACTGCACCAGCAGAATAGTGAGCGCAGCTCTGGGGTATAATACAGGATAAGTAATGTAATGTATGTATACAGTGACTGTACCAGCAGAATAGTGAGCGCAGCTCTGGAGTATAATACAGGATAAGTAATGTATGTACACAGTGACTGCACCAGCAGAATAGTGAGCGCAGCTCTGGAGTATAATACAGGATAAGTAATGTAATGTATGTACACAGTGACTGCACCAGCAGAATAGTGAGCGCAGCTCTGGAGTATAATACAGGATAAGTAATGTAATGTATATACACAGTGACTGTACCAGCAGAATAGTGAGCGCAGCTCTGGAGTATAATACAGGATAAGTAATGTAATGTATGTACACAGTGACTGTACCAGCAGAATAGTGAGCGCAGCTCTGGAGTATAATACAGGATAAGTAATGTAATGTATATACACAGTGACTGTACCAGCAGAATAGTGAGCGCAGCTCTGGAGTATAATACAGGATAAGTAATGTAATGTATGTACACAGTGACTGCACCAGCAGAATAGTGAGCGCAGCTCTGGAGTATAATACAGGATAAGTAATGTAATGTATGTACTCAGTGACTGTACCAGCAGAATAGTGAGCGCAGCTCTGGGGTATAATACAGGATAAGTAATGTAATGTATATACACAGTGACTGTACCAGCAGAATAGTGAGCGAAGCTCTGGAGTATAATACAGGATAAGTAATGTAATGTATGTACACAGTGACTGTACCAGCAGAATAGTGAGTGCAGCTCTGGAGTATAATACAGGATAAGTAATGTAATGTATGTACACAGTGACTGTACCAGCAGAATAGTGAGCGCAGCTCTGGAGTATAATACAGGATAAGTAATGTAATGTATGTACACAGTGACTGCACCAGCAGAATAGTGAGCCCAGCTCTGGAGTATAATACAGGATAAGTAATGTAATGTATGTACACAGTGACTGCACCAGCAGAATAGTGAGCGCAGCTCTGGAGTATAATACAGGATAAGTAATGTAATGGATGTACACAGTGACTGCACCAGCAGAATAGTGAGTGCAGCTCTGGAGTATAATACAGGATAAGTAATGTAATGTATGTACACAGTGACTGTACCAGCAGAATAGTGAGCGCAGCTCTGGAGTATAATACAGGATAAGTAATGTATGTACACAGTGACTGTACCAGCAGAATAGTGAGCGCAGCTCTGGAGTATAATACAGGATAAGTAATGTAATGTATGTACACAGTGACTGCACCAGCAGAATAGTGAGCGCAGCTCTGGAGTATAATACAGGATAAGTAATGTAATGTATGTACACAGTGACTGTACCAGCAGAATAGTGAGCGCAGCTCTGGAGTATAATACAGGATAAGTAATGTAATGTATGTACACAGTGACTGCACCAGCAGAATAGTGAGCGCAGCTCTGGAGTATAATACAGGATAAGTAATGTAATGTATGTACACAGTGACTGTACCAGCAGAATAGTGAGCGCAGCTCTGGGGTATAATACAGGATAAGTAATGTAATGTATGTACACAGTGACTGCACCAGCAGAATAGTGAGCGCAGCTCTGGAGTATAATACAGGATAAGTAATGTAATGTATGTACACAGTGACTGCACCAGCAGAATAGTGAGCGCAGCTCTGGAGTATAATACAGGATAAGTAATGTAATGTATGTACACAGTGACTGCACCAGCAGAATAGTGAGCGCAGCTCTGGAGTATAATACAGGATAAGTAATGTAATGTATGTACACAGTGACTGCACCAGCAGAATAGTGAGCGCAGCTCTGGAGTATAATACAGGATAAGTAATGTAATGTATGTACACAGTGACTGTACCAGCAGAATAGTGAGCGCAGCTCTGGAGTATAATACAGGATAAGTAATGTAATGTATGTACACAGTGACTGTTCCAGCAGAATAGTGAGCGCAGCTCTGGGGTATAATACAGGATAAGTAATGTAATGTATGTACACAGTGACTGCACCAGCAGAATAGTGAGCGCAGCTCTGGAGTATAATACAGGATAAGTAATGTATGTACACAGTGACTGTACCAGCAGAATAGTGAGCGCAGCTCTGGAGTATAATACAGGATAAGTAATGTAATGTATGTACACAGTGACTGTACCAGCAGAATAGTGAGTGCAGCTCTGGAGTATAATACAGGATAAGTAATGTAATATATGTACACAGTGACTGTACCAGCAGAATAGTGAGCGCAGCTCTAGAGTATAATACAGGATAAGTAATGTATGTACACAGTGGCTGTACCAGCAGAATCGTGAGCGCAGCTCTGGAGTATAATACAGGATTAGTAATGTAATGTATGTACACAGTGACTGTACCAGCAGAATAGTGAGCGCAGCTCTGGAGTATAATACAGGATAAGAAATGTAATGTATGTACACAGTGACTGTACCAGCAGAATAGTGAGTGCAGCTCTGGAGTATAATACAGGATAAGTAATGTAATGTATGTACACAGTGACTGTACCAGCAGAATTGTGAGCGCAGCTCTGGAGTATAATACAGGATAAGTAATGTAATGTATGTACACAGTGACTGCACCAGCAGAATAATGAGCGCAGCTCTGGAATATAATACAGGATAAGTAATGTAATGTATGTACACAGTGACTGTACCAGCAGAATAGTGAGCGAAGCTCTGGGGTATAATACAGGATAAGTAATGTAATGTATGTACACAGTGACTGTACCAGCAGAATAGTGAGCGCAGCTCTGGAGTATAATACAGGATAAGTAATGTATGTACACAGTGACTGTACCAGCAGAATAGTGAGCGCAGCTCTGGAGTATAATACAGGATAAGTAATGTAATGTATGTACACAGTGACTGCACCAGCAGAATAGTGAGCGCAGCTCTGGAGTATAATACAGGATAAGTGATGTAATGTATGTACACAGTGACTGTACCAGCAGAATAGTGAGCGCAGCTCCGGAGTATAATACAGGATAAGTAATGTAATGTATGTACACAGTGACTGCACCAGCAGAATAGTGAGCGCAGCACTGGAGTATAATACAGGATAAGTAATGTAATGTATGTACACAGTGACTGTACCAGCAGAATAATGAGCGCAGCTCTGGGGTATAATACAGGATAAGTAATGTAATATATGTACACAGTGACTGTACCAGCAGAATAGTGAGCGCAGCTCTAGAGTATAATACAGGATAAGTAATGTATGTACACTGTGACTGTACCAGCAGAATCGTGAGTGCAGCTCTGGAGTATAATACAGGATAAGTAATGTAATGTATGTACACAGTGACTGTACCAGCAGAATAGTGAGTGCAGCTCTGGGGTATAATACAGGATAAGTAATGTAATGTATGTACACAGTGACTGTACCAGCAGAATAGTGAGCGCAGCTCTGGAGTATAATACAGGATAAACAATGTAATGTATGTACACAGTGACTGTACCAGCAGAATAGTGAGCGCAGCTCTGGAGTATAATACAGGATAAACAATGTAATGTATGTACACAGTGACTGTACCTGCAGAATAGTGAGCACAGCTCTGGAGTATAATACAGGATAAGTAATGTAATGTATGTACACAGTGACTGCACCAGCAGAATAGTGAGCGCAGCTCTGGGGTATAATACAGGATAAGTAATGTAATGTATGTACACAGTGACTGCACCAGCAGAATAGTGAGCGCAGCTCTGGAGTATAATACAGGATAAGTAATGTAATGTATGTACATGGTGACTGTACCAGCAGAATAGTGAGCGCAGCTCTGGAGTATAATACAGGATAAGTAATGTAATGTATGTACACAGTGACTGTACCAGCAGAATAGTGAGCACAGCTCTGGAGTATAATACAGGATAAGTAATGTAATGTATGTACACAGTGACTGTACCAGCAGAATAGTGAGCGCAGCTCTGGAGTATAATACAGGATAAGTAATGTAAAGTATGTACACAGTGACTGTACCAGCAGAATAGTGAGCACAGCTCTGGAGTATAATACAGGATAAGTAATGTAATGTATGTACACAGTGACTGTACCAGCAGAATATTGAGCGCAGCTCTGGAGTATAATACAGGATAAGTAATGTAATGTATGTACACAGTGACTGCACCAGCAGAATAGTGAGCGCAGCTCTGGAGTATAATACAGGATAAGTAATGTAATGTATGTACACAGTGACTGTACCAGCAGAATAGTGAGCGCAGCTCTGGGGTATAATACAGGATAAGTAATGTAATGTATGTATACAGTGACTGCACCAGCAGAATAGTGAGCGCAGCTCTGGGGTATAATACAGGATAAGTAATGTAATGTATGTACACAGTGACTGTACCAGCAGAATAGTGAGTGCAGCTCTGGAGTATAATACAGGATAAGTAATGTAATGTATGTACACAGTGACTGCACCAGCAGAATAGTGAGCGCAGCTCTGGAGTATAATACAGGATAAGTAATGTAATGTATGTACTCAGTGACTGTACCAGCAGAATAGTGAGCGCAGCTCTGGGGTATAATACAGGATAAGTAATGTAATGTATATACACAGTGACTGTACCAGCAGAATAGTGAGCGAAGCTCTGGAGTATAATACAGGATAAGTAATGTAATGTATGTACACAGTGACTGTACCAGCAGAATAGTGAGTGCAGCTCTGGAGTATAATACAGGATAAGTAATGTAATGTATGTACACAGTGACTGTACCAGCAGAATAGTGAGCGCAGCTCTGGAGTATAATACAGGATAAGTAATGTAATGTATGTACACAGTGACTGCACCAGCAGAATAGTGAGCCCAGCGCTGGAGTATAATACAGGATAAGTAATGTAATGTATGTACACAGTGACTGCACCAGCAGAATAGTGAGCGCAGCTCTGGAGTATAATACAGGATAAGTAATGTAATGGATGTACACAGTGACTGCACCAGCAGAATAGTGAGTGCAGCTCTGGAGTATAATACAGGATAAGTAATGTAATGTATGTACACAGTGACTGTACCAGCAGAATAGTGAGCGCAGCTCTGGAGTATAATACAGGATAAGTAATGTATGTACACAGTGACTGTACCAGCAGAATAGTGAGCGCAGCTCTGGAGTATAATACAGGATAAGTAATGTAATGTATGTACACAGTGACTGCACCAGCAGAATAGTGAGCGCAGCTCTGGAGTATAATACAGGATAAGTGATGTAATGTATGTACACAGTGACTGTACCAGCAGAATAGTGAGCGCAGCTCTGGAGTATAATACAGGATAAGTAATGTAATGTATGTACACAGTGACTGCACCAGCAGAATAGTGAGCGCAGCTCTGGAGTATAATACAGGATAAGTAATGTAATGTATGTACACAGTGACTGCACCAGCAGAATAGT